>NC_049169.1:101539802-101782302 GCF_009769625.2 Cygnus olor
GCTCTGCATTCTCCTAACTTTGGAAATGACTTGTATCATGAATTATAAAAAGCACTATTTTGCAGTATTAAGATTTTGTATTCGTATTGGTGGGTAAAAGAAAACTGTTGAGTCAGATTTACAACAGTCTGAAGAATGTGAGCTGTAATGAGCTCTGCCTCTCCCCTATCATGACAACCTAGGGAGTCCACCAGAGATACTGGTTTGCAATTGTTTGAATTGCATTGACTGCTGCAACTGTTACCTTCATGACTAGTTGAGATCTGCCTTCTCAACCGGCTAGATGAACGTTATTCACATCTTTTATCTTAAAGAAGCTCTCTGGGTGACAGCAGTACTGCTGGCCACAAGAGGGAAGAATGTGTGACTGCTTGCCTGCCCTGCTCATAGCAGTCTTCCAGGGTTTTTACCCTGGAAGGAGAGACAATAGAAAGTATTCTCTGCTTGGGGGAACAACCCAGGAAAATAGAGATTGTGTTTGTCTACCACAGCATCTAACTTAGTTATTCAATATCTAAATATCTTGCTCAACTTTGAGTGGAGTTGCTCCCTGCCCACACCCTCCCCCCCCCCCCCGCCCTGTCCCCCCCCCCCCCCCCCCCCCCCCCCCCAATGCCAAGAATGCTAGAAGGGATGTATTACTGATGTTGTTTAAAAAACAAACAAAAAAACATTTTGCTTACAACATCTGCCTGGTATTGTGCTCTGACCTCTTGATATAGCAAGGAATTCATTTTTCCCATAATGACAGTTTAACCTGACACTTCCTCCTAAAACTGGATAATTCAATGAATCTTACATTTTTGGATGCTTTTCCTCAAGTTTGCATTGAAGCATTGCTCTTTTTCATTGTGGTGACTTCTGTTTCTACAAACAAGATATATCATGAGCTTGCAGAAGTTTAGATGTGAAATCTGGCATGGTAATAAATAAACCAAGAGTTCTGAAGAGATGACTGTTCTTCCTCGAATAACAGCATGGAGAAAAAATGAGAGATTGTAGAAAATCAAAGGAAAATGAAATATGAAATGTTTACGCATTAATCTATATAAACTCTTTTTCCAACTTGTGAAGTGATGTGATTTTGTTTGACACAGAGTAGGTGGAGTCTATAATGACTATGTCTTTAATGGGATTTGCAGACAGCTGGGATGGGAGGTGTGTCCTCCTCTATACCGCCTTCCCAGAACACAGTGTCTTTTAGGGCACGTTCTCACATGTTCTCTCAGCTAAAAGGTGTTTTGCCTGACACATTTAGCTGTCTATTTTGAGATTGCTTTCCAGAGGAAGTCAGAGGTACCTAAGGAGAGTGATTACTTCAGAATTCTTGCTTTTGGAAACAAAATAAATAGTAGAAGCATAGGACTTCAATGCTGTACTGATTCCTCAGTGCTGTGTAGGGTCTTTGTGAGGTGCAGGCTGCTGGTGAGCTATTACTGAATCAGACACACCTTTGGGTTGGGCTATTTTGGAAACTAAGTACTTGATCAGGCTTGAGGTCTGGTCTGCTAGGGAGAAGTGATTTTATTTTGTGTTTTTACATGTACTTTGATGAGCCGATGCAGTTGAAGGACAGTGTCCTCTGTGTAACAGATCAGAGGCAGACAAGTGGTGCCCTGTAGGGAGCCTCACCTGGCTGTTTTCATAGTGAGGATTACTGGCTTTCAGACAACTAGGCAAGAAAGAAAAAGTGACATCCAATGGGGGTACCTTTATTTGGTGATAGTAAGCCCTTCTATTTCCGGATCTGGAATGGACTAAGTCAGAGGCTGCAAGGCAAAAAATCCTGGGATAAACATCTGGATGAAATCTACTTACTCCAGCAGAAAAGGTACAGTGCATTTCAGCATTCTCGTCTTCCCTTTCTTCTGCTGCTCTCTCCCTGTAGCTGATTCTTACTCTCTTCCCTTAGGCTTTTCTGCCAGTAAATAAGCTTTAAAAAACCTTGGAGCACTGTTCTTTATCAGACTTCTTCTTTCAAAGTGGAATGTTTCTGGAGTTCCAATCTTATCTGCTTTCACAGGTGGATTTACTAGATCTCCATTGAATTACCATGAGTGCAGGACTTCACTCACAAATTAATAGCACGTGTTTTTTACTTTCCTTCTTCACTGGTAAAGCTCACAAGGAAATACATGAGGTGTGTTTTGTTTTGTTTTGTTTTAACTGAGAGTGTGTGTGGCATTTATACTGCAGTCAGCTGTGTTTGAAATGATGGCTTTTTGCAGGGATTCTGCTTTCTGTCTCTCTGAATGTTGCCATTACTATCGGATAGAACGGGTGCAGTGTTGTTCCACAATCTGATGGTCATTCACTTCCTCAGTTTGACTGCTATTTCTCATTCCTCCAACCACGTGTCATTACCTACATCTCACAGAGAGAATTCTCTTAGACCTTACAGTTATCAGGAAGATTGCTTGTGTTTTCACATGTAAATACTGGATCAAGGCTGTTTGTTACTGTTGTGCAAGGTTGCTCCCTCCACAGGCAGGGATGCAGGAGCATTCACAGAAATCCAGCTGAATCTGTTTTTTGTTGTTCCTTGTTATTTCTGCATGCACAAAGTCTGCAGTAGTCAAACAACAAAAAATACTTCCATACTTTTTTTTTCTTTCCCCCAAAACTCAGAAAAATGACCTCAATGGACAAAGTTCTATCTGTGTGTATGCACGTATGTATACACACACGCGTATAGAAATAAGTAGTCTAATAACCTAATAGCAATAGCTGTACCTATCTGTCTTTAGGGAAATAAATTCCACATCATCTTTTAACTTCTGACAAAATAACAAAGGCCTGTGCTATTTTATTTCAAAGCAGTGATACATAAATACACTTAAAATGGAAGGGAGTGTGGGAACAATATTTTCTCCATAGAACTCTGAAGTGTTTACGTTTGTGTACATTTATGAATAATGTCATAAGTAACTGAAAAATAAATTCTCAGACTCTGTAATCTCCATAATCTCCAAGTGAACATATACAAGATAAAAGTCTAAAGATGTTAATATTTTTATATTTATAACATTATCTTCACAATTTTATATCATAGAGATGTGGAAGGGACCTCTGGAGGTTTCTAATCTAACCACCTACTCAAAGCTAGTTTATTGCCAACACTAAATCACACCACTTTGGCTTTGTGTGTGTCTTGAAAGCCTTCCAGGACAGAGATTCTTTAGGAATCTGTTAAAGTGTTGTAGTATTCCATCTGCTAAAGGGTTTTTGTTTTGTTTTGTTTTTGTTCCTAAAGTTCAGTCTGAACTTCTGAAATCATCATTTGATGTTGTAGCCAAACCAAACGGTTTACTAATTAGCTATTACCAAGAAGGGTTTGGCCCCTTCCTCTTTGTCACTCCTATTCACGTAGGCTGATATTGGATTGCCGTTCAACCTTCTCTTTGCCTGACGAGCCCAGCTCCATCAAACTTTTCTCATAAGTTGTATGCTGCAGGTCCATGAATATCTTGTGCATTGCTTCTGACAGAGAAAAACAGAAAAATCATAAATTTCTTATCAATTATTATAGTGAAACCCCAGTGGTCCCCAAAACAACATTTCTGTATTTCTTTCTAAAAATCTATGTAAAAACCCATGTACTGCGTATAATTTCACTGTCCATGAAATGAGAGTTGCATGGAAACACATTTGTACCCTCCAATTTTAGGTGTATGTGTTTCCCAAAAGTAACATGGTGCCAATATGTGAATACTTTTTTTTTCCTGAGGAGGGACAGGACCATTGCTTCCCCTTATTGTCTTACTCTTTCCTTTCTATATTTCTATTTTGTCCTAGGCAGCCATGTTTTTTTCCCCAGAGATGCTCAGATTTTGAGAAAACAAAAGGGAGCATTTTGCAGAGGACTAGAATCACTTTTATTGCTTTCATATTCTTAATTATGTACAGGTAGAAAGACAGAAAAGGAAAACTTCCTGTGGTGACTTATGTATGGATCTACTCTTAGAAAACCTCTGTTTATGTGGAAACACTGCTGTAAACCAAGACAGATTTTACTTCATCCTGTCATTTTCTTTTGGGGAACGGCAGTGTTGTGACATCAGCTTGAATTCATCTTAATGTTAATGGCACTAACACAAGGAATACACACAGGAATAAGCAGCAATTACATTCCACTGTTATCATATTGAAAGCCAGTGGTAAATATGGTACTACTTTTCTACTATGTTCTGAATTCATAATTCTGCGTGTCATGATTCTGCACTAGAAGAAGAACGCTTTTTACTGACTCACAACTAATACTGATAAAACCTGGAAGCTAACTGTTTTGGTAGTTCTCACCTTCACTGGTGTTGCTGTTTATTCTCCTTTATCACGTGTATTAGTTCATTGAAACTTACTGGCATTTGCTCTCAGCATTATCCATAGTGAGGTATTTTTTTGGCTTAATCCTGCACTGTATAACATTTCCCAAAGTGACATCCAAGTTCAGGAAATGTGATACTATCTCCTTTTAATAGAGAGGACTTAGAGTTTATTATGCCTTGCTCTACTGGTCTCTTCCAATTCAAGAATCTCCTTAACAAGCTTGTAGCTCAGTGTGGAGTCCTGAAGATGGAGGTCACAGCTCATATGTGCATTCTAGAATTTGAAATTAAACTATTGGATTTGCATAGCCTGGAGCATATGAACATTATGAACATTAAAACAACAACAACAAAGAACCAATATAGTTCATAATCATGGGATTAACAAAGAGAACTATTTATGAAAATGCAGGCCTGATGAGGGTGAAGAGGAGTCACTTGCCTGTCACAGCTTAACAGATCTCCCAGAAACAATAAGAGCCATTGGTTGGATGGCTATTGTTTTGTTTGTTTTTATCTGGCTTTCAGTGTAAAAGGTTATAAGGAAATATGAACAGAATCTTCCTAACATGTAATTTTTGAAACTCCACAATATAAGAATTACACTGTTTATCAAAAATAATAGAGAGATAAATTAAAGCAATTGAATACATGGACCATTAAGTTTTATTTTTCTTTCTGCTATTGCCCACCTCTGTAATTTGGATTGATAAATCATCTATTTTATGTGTGTTTCTCAGCTGTTTCTCAGGGATTACTGGTATCATCTGACTTTCCTGGTATGCAGTGAGATTTAATTATTCTAATAACAATAAAACATTTAATTTGTGTGATACATTTCAACAGAATTATCAAAGCCCTTTTACACATTAATTAATTATAGAAATCTGTGCTATGAGAAACAATGTATTAGAGGAGCTTGGACCAATTCACATAACTTGCAAGGAGCTAACTTTGCATAACTGGCAGAAGTCACTCCAACCATGCTGAAATGAAAGCTTTATAATCCCTTTAGTTGCCAAATCTTTTTGTGGTTGTTCAGTCTCACAGGTACTCTAGTAAAGTGCTTTGACTCTTGTGAAAACAAACATGGCACAAATAAAAGGTCAGTTTAATGTTATTGAATTGGTCTGCTTAAGAGTTGTATGGGGACACAGAAAGCCTTCACCTTCTAGACAAATCTTTCCCAGGTGTGTTGTGCATAAGAGATGTTTTTTCTTTTGTTTTTTTCTTTTGCCTAAACAACATTACTGAGTTTTCAGTGCACAAATTAACATATAACTCGCCTGTCTTAAAATCCACAATGCCTGTCAACATTAATTGGTTCCTTTGCTTCCAAAGATGTGTTCACAGTGAAAAGAAGATTCCAGTTCTACCTGTAATACTATTCAATAACAGTTCTGAGTAGCCAAGATGAAAAGAGCAGTCTGTTGCAAAAATTTTGCTGCTACATGTAAAATTAAATCAAAAGCATCACTGATGATTTTTTGGTATTTTCTTATGCTATTACACCTTCATCTGGATGGAATTTTTGAGTCTAATAAAGGAAAACAAAACACCTCAATTTCATTGGTGTAAAAGTCCTCCAGAACTCTCAATATACAAACAAATGTGCATTTGGCACGAGTGCCTAAGATATGGAGATATAGCTTAGACTCATTGATTTTTGGAAGTTATTTAACTATGAAAAGAACAAACTCAAAAATAGATAAAGGCAATTAGACACAGGGTGAGGAACACAACTGAAATAAAAAAAAACATTATTGAAGAAGGTTGGAAGTCCTGATGCAGGGAGAGGTTGTGTTTCAGATAACTTTTTTTTTTTTTTTAAATAAATAACTTAGTGATAATAAAAAGTAACCTCTGATGAACTATTGATCCAGTTCTAGCATGAGATTATTTTGGGGTGCTCGTAGATGCAGATTTAAAAAAAAAAAAAAAAAAGAGGAAAAAAAAGAAAGGTATATTATTGCTAGGAGATAGCCTTGCTGGAAGTGACTGAACAAGATTTCTGCTACTCAGTGAAGTAGACAGCTTAAATATCTGACTTCCATATCATTTTTTTTTTGTCTAGTAACATTAGTAGTTAGTAACCCATTTCATTTATTTCTAGAGAAGCTCTCTTTACTGACAGCTGAAAGGGCTTCAACATAAACGCATAAGAGTTTCAAATTTGCTGCCCCTGCTTCTGTATTGCTTATCCAAGCCCCTATCATCTGTCTCCTGTTTACTTTTTACTGTTACTTTATATCTCACTCTTTAGCATTTTGTTAGATTGATCATCTTTCTGGCTGATTAGCTCCTCTATAAGCAATCCACTGCTCTCTTAATGACTTGCATATATTCACATAAACATGCAGCAGAAGGGAGTGTGAAGATGAATTTTCTTTGGCCATGCCATAATGAAGCGTTCATCATAGACAACCTGAACACAACAGGGAAAGTTGAAATAATATCCTGCACATGAATTTATAGCCAAGTTACAAAGAACTGCTTTAGATTCTCTGTAGCTGACATGGGTGTAGGGATAATGCATGAAGCTAGCAAATGCCAATCTTAAACTGTAGCATACAATAGGAAATCTCCATAATGGGAATGACTTAAGCAGTAGAATCTGAGAAAGGAAGAAAGGAGGAGAAACAGATGCTTCATTGTACCTCAAGTGAGCCCAGTTTTGAAAAAAAGCAGTTTCAGATTGCTGGTTTTCCAAACAGTTCACATATTTAGCATAATTCTTTAATTCAAATGATAAACCTGTGAAACTAAATTCCTATTTTTACAGCAGAGATAAGATTTATGGAGTTTTTGTATTCCTCTTAAATGCAATGAGCAGGATGCACTCTAAAATAAGTACTTAGGAAGCCATTAATCTGTAAGGATACATGTTGCCGTCAGAAAGTGTTTGTGAAATCCTTAATCTCATTTAAAACAATTTTACATGACTCTCTCAGTCAGCAGCTGACCTACATTCTATCTTCCATTTGTTTCACAATGGATTTTTGGGTGTTCCTGATTTTGGCCTTACCTATATTGAAAAACAACTCAGAGCTTCCTGAGCATATCACTGCATCATCTATTAAGAAAATTGACTGATAGTAATCATAGAATACTTAGGGTTGGAAAGGACTTTTAAAGATCATTTAGCTCCATCCCACCTTCCATGGGCAGAGACATCTTCTACTAGATTAGGTTGCTCAAACCCCCATCCATCCAGACCTTGACCACTTCCAGGGATCAGGCATCCACTAGTTCTCTGGACTATCTGTTCCACTGTCTCAACACCAACACTCACCAAGTGTCTCAAGACAGCTACATACCCTGGGCTCAGTAAGAAGAACCCGTGTGTGCTTCTAAGCCGCTACTGTTGTAGCATTCATTGCCTATCAGAACTACTGTTTAGCTACATATCTGTGTTTTATCCTAAACTGATTGTATAAGGCAACATCAGCACCACTTGGTGTTACATACCTAAAGTAAATGGATGAAGTAAAAGCTTAGAGTCCCTTGATTCCATAGCTGATGAAAGGAATGATTTAGAACAGCAGATTTACTTAGAAGTGCTGAATTATCTTCTCTCTAAATGTGTCTAAATATGCCTCTGAATCATGTTTGAAATCCACTCTCTCTGTTCTTTTTTTTTTTTTCTTTGCTGCTGCTTTGACAAAGAAACTAGAGTTGTAATATTTAAAAATCGTGCTGTTCATAATGGATCAGGAAGAAAATTGGCTAAACATGCAGAACTGTTTTTTTAAACAGCTCAATATATTCAAATATTTTGAAGGTTCTAGATTCATGTGACTTAATTTGTTTTATTTTTTAAATTGGTATCCTCTATTTGTCAACATTTATATGCTCAGCACATTGCTGTAATTCATTAAACTTACTAAAAATGAGTTGAAAATTATGATAGTATGTTTTAAATGAGAGTAAAATGCTTCTCCAATTAGAGGCCTGAAAATTAAGTGATAGTAGAAGCATATGGTATATACACACGTCATGGACTTTTGAGGCATCACAGGCAGTGTGCTATGATATTTACCAACAATTCTGGGTTCTTCGCCAGCTTGCTACTTGGCCTGTGATCTCCAATTCTCTGACCCCAGTTGGGGATCCCTACAAGTAGGGAGTTTTGACAATTTTCCCCTAAATTTCTGAAAGCTGAGTACAGTATTTATTAGGTGTCAACCTCTTAGCAGGCTTCTAATTTAATTAGTTGTTTACATGGGCTTTGGAGAGTTTTTTGAGAAAGGTGTTGTGTTTGTGTCCTCCCACATTGTCTCTTGCCCAATCCTTCCTCCTCTCTGAGGTCATTTGAGGGATAAATGCCTACCCAGTAAAGCATCAACAAATTAATTGTAGCATTGTTTATACTATGGAAAACCCCACCTCCTTCCCACTTTCTGCCTCATAAAGTTAAGTTCTCCAAGAAAACAGTCTTCCTCAGCCAAAATACTGGCAGAGGTGGCAAATTTGCTTTACTGACATTGAAATTTACAACATTTGCTCAAAGTGCTACTTTATTTTGTCCCTATTTGCCTGATCCTGGATGCCATGTTCTCAAGTCATATAATTAGCAGCTAACGCAACTAACACATGAGTAAGCTAAATAAGTAATACTTCTCAGAGCAGCAAGGCCAAGAATTTGAAGGACACAAAAAAATATGTCAGAATGACTCCGTGGTTTGTTCAGTTTGGTTCTTTATATTCTGAATTTTTACTTAACTTCCATTCTTTAGTGTTTTTCTAGCCTAGTTTCTACTGATTTAGAAAATAGGATGCTGTTGGTAATAGGAAGTGTTACTTTTATTTTATTTTATTGAATTTGTGCTGACTTTACCTATAGCCTTTACCCATTAGTTCACAGTTATTCAAATGATTCCTATTTATCTGTGGATTTCTGATATGTCTTTTTGTTTTGCTTTTGTCTCCCAAGTGTGTCAGTCTCCTTCTGCTGTAAAGCTGTGCAGAATTCACGTATTTCAGGTGGATTAAATTCAGAGAAAACTGCATATCAAAGAATTATTTCTGCTTCAAGGGTCTATACTATTGCATTCAAAAGAATAATCTAAAGCAAGAAATATGTATCTCCATAAGCCACAGAATTTACGTTGCTTGTTTTCCTATGACTTTATTATTAAATTATCCTAAAAAGCACAAGTTCTGATAAAACATCTTATACCATAGGCCTCTCTCTCTCTCTCTCACTCTCTCTCTCTCTCTCTCTCTCTGATGTGGACTTTCTTGTGGCTTACAATAGAGTTATATTCATAATGTATTCTAATGTCAGTGTAATCAACTAATGCAAAACACATACTGTATTTGCTCTATAAACTGCATGCCCGAAGCTTACAGCTAAATAATACCAGAATAGAAGGAAGAAATCTGTGGCATCACAAGGAGAAAGCATTGAATATTTCTTCAAGTTTATGGTTTGACCAATGGAGTTGTCCCACATGCTTTTTTCATGCCTTTTTTTTTTTTTTTTTTTTAATGTGTGTCTTTGTGTGCCTGTTACTAGCATGTAGTCCACTGGAGGTAGTTATACTGTGGTAAAAGAACATAATGTGGCTGGTAGAAAGAAGAGGGATGAAGTTAGACTTATTCCACTCCACACATTACATCACCTGAGCCATGCTAGGTGATTAAGAATAAATTAAAAATCTGTACTATAAGATAGCAGAGACAAGATAAAAGCACAAAACTTATATCTGAACACAGATCTAAAGATGGACTTAACCCATTTGGAGAGAGTATTCTCTTGCTATTTCACACTTAAAACTCATGAGACATAGCCTGTTTCTTTTGGATTTGGGGGTCTTTCATCCCCTTAAATCTTTAGCTCTTGAACTTCGGCTATTTACGTGTTTTTTTTTTTTTTTTTTTTTTTTTTTTTTTTTTTAACAGACAAAAAGAAGAAAATCAAAGGAATCTACCCTGGACACCTCTGATGAATGAAAGGATTAATCTGAATATATTGTAGGATAGCAGAGATAATAACCCCAAATTATTAGTTCATTTGTTCTTGTGTGTGTGTGTGTCTGTGATTTTTGCTTGCAACTCATTTTGAAAACAGGCAAAGGTTATTTGGTTAATGACCAAGCACACATTGCGAGTAACTAGTACAGCAACAACATAATTGAAAATAAATTTTCTGTTCTTCTCAGAAGGCAGTAAATAAGAAAACTGTAAATAAGTTTTTATTTACGAGATATTTTGTATGATGGTTTGGCTAACTCATAGGAAGAGATGGGACCTGTTGTTCAAGTTTTCAATACCATTTTAATTTTTCCCTCTGCAAATACTTCTCTTATTTATTATCTAGAAAACGTTTGGTCTCTTTTGGTTCAGGGTTTTCCTAACTCCTCTGGGAAACTGGATGCTGCTTCTTTTTTTTTCCTGAAACTGAAGCAGGTCTGTGACCCAGCTCTGTCACAATATTAACTCCTCCATCCTTCCCAGAAGAAACCAAAACCAAGGCAACAACAATAAAAGTTGTACTCAAGTACACTCAATACTCTGCCAGGGGTCTTTCTCCAAGCATCCCAAAGTTAGACCTTCCTGCTTTTTATCCTTATACTTTGGGATAACAGGGCACGTTAAAATCCTAGGTGGCAGGTTTGTAGGGTGTTCCTCATCACCTATAGAGCTGGTTTATTCTTTGTAATTTAAAAGCATAAGTATGGTCCATGTTAATGAGTGCAATAACCCCATTCAGGATCTGTGAGACCTGGGGATGAAAGCCAGTTGCTCCACTCATATTTGTCTTAAAAGAGACTTAACAGCTCCTTCAGCTGGAGTTTGCAGATAAATTATGCTGAATTATTCACTGATCATTCACCATGATTATTCTTTTATTCTTTTGCTTGTTTTACAGATTATTATTATTATTATTTTTTTTTTGTACTTCATTTGCTAATTAGACATGGCCACAAAATCTGAGGCTGCTGGCCCTTCTCAGCCTGCTACCAAGGGTAGCATGGGCAAACAGGCAACACAGGTGGTAAAATGTAAAAGGAAGTGTAAATATGAGTGGCAAACATGGCAGAGGACTGAGTTTGTTCAGATTCCCAAGCAAATGTAAAGCTCTGCAACAGCTGTGTCGTATCTGTGAAGAAGCAGAACTCAGTACATGTAGAATCACATCATGCATGAAGTTTGTCTTGCATAACTTACTTGTCTAAACCACTATAGGCTACATAGTCAGTCTCACTAACTACAGTGCATTACAGGTACACCTCTATCCACTGACTGTACTGAGTACCCAGGTGACCAGCTCAGGTCGATCACCTAAGTTTTAGACAAATGAAGTAGACTGAAAGAATGCCTGTCCAAAGCATTCAAACCTGATGAACTGGACATATTTAAAAACAACATCAACAACACATAAATTATTTAAATATTTAAAACGTATTTTTAATTTGGAGATGTGGTTTTCAAGTTAAAAGATTCCTGTTTTGCCATTTTTACACTAGTAGTTGAGGGCAGCTAGCTTACAGACATCATGTCAGAACAGGAGCTGAAGAAGTACTGAATATTGCCAAGGGCTACACTAAATTAAAAGAGTTGATTATCCACCGCTGTGATCAACTTTGTACTTTCTAGAATATCACAGAATGGTTGAGGAGTTCACCTAGTTCCAATCCCGTTGCTCAGGCAGGATCACTTATAGCAGGTTGACCAGGACCATATCCAGATAGCTTTTAATTATCCCCCCAAATTGAGATTCTACAGCCTGTCTGGGCCATCTGGGCCACCTGTGCCTGTACTCAGTTGCCCTCATAGTAAAGAACTGTTTTCCTGAAGTTCAGACAGAACCTCCTGTGTTTCAGTTTGTGCCTATGGCCTCTTGTCCTGTCACCAGGCTCCACTGAAAAGAGCCTGGCTCCATTCTCTTTATATCCTAGCTTCAGATATTCATGCACTTTGAGATCTCTCCCAAGCCTTCTCTCCTAGGCTAAACAGTCCCAACTCTCTCAGCCTTTCCTCATATGAGAGATACTTCATTCCCTTAATCATCTTCATTGTCCTTTGCTGAACTCTCTCTAGGAGCTGCATATGTCTTTCATACTGAGGAGTGCAGAACTTGACACAGTACTCTAGGCGTTGCCTCACCAATACTGAATAGAGGAGGAGGAGGAGCACCTCCCTCAATCCGCTGTTTGCATCAATGGACCTAGTAAAGTTAGTGACTGTACTTGTAAATTCTTAACACCAAAGGAACTACTAAAATAACCCAGTCTGGTGGAAGCGCCAAACGCATTATTCAACTATAAATGAATCATTTGGTCTGGAACATGTCTGATGACATGCTCTTTTCTAGAATTGGCATACATTCTAGTTCCTGTTAATTTCCTCAATTTTCTCAACATCAGAGAAAAAATAGTATAGCTAAGCTTTTCAATTTTCCTCATAACTTTGTTTGATGAGTAACTATTTCAGATCTCCTTCCTTGTCAAGACACACAGGGAATGCTTGTTTGTACTTCTTTTCTAGTCATTATGGGAGAAATTCAGATGCAGATTTTTTTTAAAACATTTAAAATATTATTATTTTCTAAACCGTGTTTTTTTTTGTTTTTTTTTTGTTTTTTTTTAAACCTACTTGTTTTTCTTCTGGCTCTTGAGATAACTAGCTTACTGGCAGGAGGAGTATCTTCTAGGCCTCAAAATGTGGGCTATATAAACCAGAAACATTTCAGTTAGTTATTCATTTCTCCTAGCTTTCCCTCTGCTGCCACCATATGGTTGAGCATCAGTAAGATAGGAGATGATGAACTAACTACCTGCTTGCTTGCTCGCTTGCTTGCGTGTTTTAGCACTGCATTTGTATGCTTTTGCTGGTTCTTTTTTCTTGCATTCAAAAATACCTCAAATGGTAGGTGTGCATTACTTGTCTTTTAGGAAAATTTTTGAAGGTTCATACTCTCTCAAGAAATGTTCTGTAGACAGGCACCATGTGTTTCTCTGTGTTCCTTAGCAGCCACTTTTACTTGACTGCAGGATCTGTGAGTCCCCACTCCTCCAGGCTGCCAAGGAGAACAACCTCCCAGCCATTAGGAAACTTCTCACTGATGGAACATGTGATATCTACCAGAGAGGTAATGCAATTATTTGCTCTAAATTGTTTTCTGGGGAAAGCAAGAGCCTGCTACAATGAGTATAGTAGTAAGTTAGTTTGTTACAACATTTGCATTGGCAGAATCAAGTGACTTTAAATGTATGTCAGCAGCTTTGCAACAAAGTGAGTTCTCTAACTCAGGTCATCAAATCCTAAATGGCTGGTGAAGTTCAGAGTTTTACAGCTTGAACAGGCCTTTTTTTACATTTTACTTGATGTGCGAGTCTGCTGTCACTTGCACTTATGTGGCCATTACCATGTATGATGATGGCACCTGGCAGTACTCAAAGGAGAACTTAGCATTCCCATAATTCTCCGCCCCAATAAATCCATATCTTATTTTGTCCCATCTAGCTAAATGTGTAGATGACTCACATGCTTCCCTTACTCTTTCTAGGTGCAACAGGGGAGACTGCCCTTCATGTAGCTGCCTTGTATAATAGCGTGGAGGCTGCAGTGGCTCTGATGGAAGCAGCTCCAGAGCTTGTCAATGAGAAGATGACATCAGAGCTCTATGAAGGTAACTTCTCAAGGAATGAGGATGGGAAAGGGTTCCCTGCATGGGGAGGGGGGAGGTATTAGCCGTTTCTAGTTCGGAAACGGGCTTATGCCATGCTTGGTTGAATATATTACTGAAGTGTTACATTGCAAAACCAATATACAAATGGTTCCTGACCCTTTGTGGAAGGTGGGACTATATTAAAACTAGCATGTACCAAACATGCAAATGCGCAACTCACAAACCCTTAAATACAGGTGGGCCTGTTGGCTACAATGGGATGGCAAAAATATATAGAGGTTTGCTTTTTGCTATAGACACATCTAGTCATGTTGGAAACTTCAGGTTGGAAATTACGAGAAATTTCTTCTCAGAAAGAGTGGTTAGGCATTGGAACAGGTTGCCCAGGGAGGTGGTAGGGTCACCATCCCTGGGGGTGTTTAAGGAAAGGTTGGATGTTGTACTTAGGGACATGGTTTAGTGGGTAATATTGGTGGTAGGGGGATGGTTGGACTAGATAATCTTGCAGGTCTTTTCCAACCTTAATGATCTTATGATTCTCTATGTGCCAAAGGGGTTATCTACATAGACTCATAAAGGTCTTTTCCAACCTGAATGATCATTTAGTCCAACCTCTAATGTAGTACTGACAAGTCCACTAATATGCTACTAAGTTCTACATCTGCATGTATCTTGAAGACCTCCAGGGATGGTGACTCAACCACTTTCCTAGGAAGCCTATTCCAATGTCACACAACCCTTTCAGTAAAAAAATTTCCCCTAATATCCAACCTAAACCTCCTCTGTCACTACTTGAGGCCATTTCCCCTTGTCTTAACCCTTAGTGCTTAGGAGAAGAGCCTGATCCCCACCTCACTGCAGCCTGCCTTAAGGTACAATAAGGTCTCCCCTGAGCCTTCTTTCCTCCAAGCTAAACAGCCCCAGCTCCCTCAGCCACTACTCATAAGACTTCTTCTCTCAAGAGCTTCATTGCCTGTCTTTGGACATACTCCAGCAACTCAATTTCCTTCATATAGTGAGAAAAGATCTCTGAAAGGACAAAAAATAGTTCTTTCACTGACAAATAATGGGGATTAAAAACAAATGTGGTTGCTGTTACTGACTGCATCCTACAGATTTTGTTGGCAGTTCGTAAAATCATTTTTCATTAATTCATAAAAAGATTTAAGTAGAACAAGACTACTGGATGTCTCCAGTCTGCTGTGCACAACAGGGATAACTTCAAAGCAAAATTATATTCCCCTTATGGATGCAATCCCAATAAACTTGGATTTACCATGTGTGAAATGCTGCTTTCTTGGAAGGCAAGGTTTTATTTCTGTGTTTTACAGGGCAGACAGCTCTCCACATTGCAGCAGTGAACCAGAACATCACATTGGTGAAAGCTTTACTCAAGAAAGGGGCCAATATCTGCGCAGCCCAGGCCACTGGGCACTTCTTCAGACGCAGCTCCCAGAACCTTCTCTATTTTGGTACATCCTTATCTTCTTCCCCTGTTGCTATGGGAGGCAACCAACAGAGTGATGAGGGAATATGAGGGAGGCTTGCTTTGCTCCCCATCTAAACTGCATAAGTGGAGGCTTCTGTCTTCAGGGGTCATCATTCATACACCTTTTAGTTGATAGTAAAGCTCCATCTAAGTATGTAAATACTACATAGTACAAATACCTAGATCATATACATTTTACATATTTGCATGTATACAGAAATTATATATCGCTTAAAAAATATAATGTAATTTCTTTGTAGCAGCATATACTGTAACTCACTTGTCATCCTTTTTATGGACATACTCTTCTGAAAAGAATACTCCCCCCTTTCAATGTTGTGTGAGACAGGTGCTTTCTGAGTAGGATGAGGAGTGGTGCAGGAACTGCACAGATTACTTTTACAGATTGCTTTTATACACTCTGGCTTTGTGATGTGGATAAATTTTCCTCAGAATGCTTCAACCTCACTTGCCTGCTAGGGTCTTTATATTGACCCCCCCGTTCCTTTCTTTGCAGGAGAGCATGTTTTGTCATTTGCTGCCTGTGTGGGAAATGAGGAGATTGTGCAGTTACTCATTGAAAATGGAGCTGACATTAGAGCTCAGGATTACCTGGGTATGTGCCTAGTGAATTGCATACAGTGGATCTGGACACTTTAAATCAGACCTTATCATCTATGTACACACACATTTTTCTCTCATTACAAGCAGATTTGGGATGAGGGTTGTGAGGAAAATGAAAGCCATTGTTAATAGCATCAGTCTATTGCCAGTCTTTTCAGAGGTTTGGGCTATTTAATGTATTTTATCTGTTCTGCTTCCTTCACAGGTAACACTGTTCTTCACATCTTGGTTCTCCAGCCTAATAAGACATTTGCCTGCCACATGTACAGCCTGATACTTTCCTATGACAGGAACAAAGAAGGACCAGGATCACTTGAATTGATTCCTAACAATGAGGGGCTTACTCCATTCAAACTGGCTGGAGTTGAGGGCAACACTGTGGTGAGTTTGTATGATGCAGTTGCTTCTATTCTAAAGATTTTATTCAGAAACAGAGAACTTGAAATAATATCACACGGAGCAAAGGAGTTTGTGCATACTGTTAGTGGGTAGAAGATACAGAACAAGTCCTTCTTTTATTTATTTATTTATTTATTTATTTATTTATTTATTTATTTATTTTTCCCTGGAAATCTTATATAAGACCAGAGAACCTGTATAAGAATTTTCTTCATCCTAATGAAATAAACTAATGGTTATATAATAGATCCTTTGATCTAATTTTTGAAGCATTTCAGTTAAATAACTGTTAGCAAAAATACCCACCTCCAGCCATATTTTAAAAGTCTGACTGAAGTTGTTTTTTTTATCTCTATTTTGTTACCCTAAATGTGATGCGAAGGGAAGTTCTCCAGATATCTACAGACACTTATTTGGAGATAAGATCTCAATATTGGATATAAACTCTCATCTTTCCTTTTAACAAAAAGACAAAGATGATCAGTGTTGCTTCTGTAGATCCACAAAGGACCATATCCCTTTCCATACCTCTTTCCTGATAACCTGTAGAAAAGTATAAATGGATTATTTTTCTTTTCCTAATCAACAAATAAAATCTATACTTTGGAGACATTACTGTGACAAATAACTTCAGCAGTTTGACTAGAGCTAAGGACTTCATTCTTTACTTCAAACATGAGCTAATAATCAAATGGGAGACAACTGAAGTTCTTCCTTTTCTTAACCTGCTGGAAGGTATAATTGTCTCTGAGAGATGTGAGAACGACAATAACAAAGTTCAAGGAAAATATTTGGTAATACATAGTTTTTACACTCTTCAGTGTATATGCAATGAGAACAAATACTTACTGGAAAGCTTCTGATATCTTCACCCCACTTCTTATCTCCCCAGATGTTTCAATACCTCATGCAGAAGCGGAAGCACAATCTCTGGTCCTTTGGACCCTTGACCACTGTGCTATATGATCTCACAGAGATTGACTCCTGGGCTGAAGATCAGTCCTTTCTTGAGCTCATTGTCTCAACCAAGAAGAGAGAGGTACTGTGGGCACAAAACGCGTTTTATGTGCATACCATGGTGATTATAAAAGGAGAAGAATGATGAGTTTGAAGACTCACACTCTTCCATATTCTCCCAAGCACCAAGTGATGAGACAAGGGGAAATGGCCTCAAGTTGCTCCAGGGCAGGTGTAGGTTGAATATTAGGAGAAATTTCTTTACTGAAAGGGTTGTGTGGCACTGGAATAGGCTGCCCAGGAAAGTGATTAAGTCACCATCCCTGGAGGTCTTCAAGACACCTGTAGATGTAGAATTTAGTAGCATGGTTTATTAGTGGGCTTGTCAGTACTATGTCAAAGGTTGGACTAGATGATTTAAAGAGGTCTTTTCCAACCTGAATGATTCTATGATTCTGTGATCCACAAGGCAAGGACTTTGTATTATATATTTCAGGCAACACATGAAATACAGCAGCTTTTTGATTATATGGTTATATTTCAAGCTTTAACATTTTTTTTCTGAGATGTGAAGCTTGCAGATGATTGAAAGAACTTCATATTAGCAAGCTACAGGCAATGTGATTCAGTGAAGGTTCTCTCTCTTTTCCCGGCCTTAAAGATATAAATAACAAGCAGCTCTAGAGTAGCTCTAGCAAGTAGCTTTCTGTAGCAGTGATACTGATTAACCCTCACAACATCCTTGTGAGGCAAACTATGTTCAGAAATCCTAAACTGGAACACATTTTAAAAACGCTCCTTATCGTTTACTTCATTTAATGACATTGTTTATCCAGGTTATGACTCAAAACAAAGTGGGCAGATTATCTCTGCTGAATCAGCGATGAATCAGAAGACACTTGAGTTATTAAATGAATGTTTTAGTGAAATGCTGTCAACCATATATTATCTCAATTTATAAAAAAATAAGTTAAACTTCTGAAACAAATGTTTCAGCTATTGTTCTATGAGGAGGAAGTTCATGAAATTCTCATTTGTTTATATTTAAAAATCCTCTGAACTTCTACTTATGGTGATACATATGGAAATTCAGAGGAAAGCAGTCCATATCGTAAAACAGAACAACTTTAGAAGTTATCCAGAAGGCTAAACCATAACCCTAAAAGAAAGAATATTGTGCATCTGTTTTTTTCCAGAACACATAGTAAATGCAGTTCCAACATTCTCAGTTTCAGAGGGTAAGGTGTCCCCTGAAACCATCAGACTTCTTTGTTTTCCAGAACGCTCTTAATCACGAGTAGTTGCACTTTTTGCATGTATAGCTTGGAATTCTTTTCTGCATTTTGTATATCTTTGGCGCAAAATATTTCCCATGTTCTCTGGACTTCTTGACTTATATCTCCTTCTTGCTCATTGCAGCAGTCCACTAAATGGTACAAGAAGAAGTAGGTCTAGAAGAATTTAATTAAGTGTGTGGATCAATTTCATTAGCATAAGTCCAACTTATGCTCTAAGTGTCAATCTTTTATCAGAAATTGAAAATTTGATATAGATGATTCAGTTAAGTACCACCCAGTTCATAATGCAGAAACCTAAAATGTTATATTTTTATATCAGTCATGAAGCTTTAGACAAATACTAATCACATTTGAAAAAGAAGTTATTATTTTCTTATCCTAAATAATCTGAGAAAAAAATACTTGTATTACTATACTAATGGGAATAGTCTGTTTTCCTTAGTTCTTTGTTGGCATACATATCAAAAACATTTTTAAAGTTTATCAGAAACTTTAGTTGTTAGTCTTTTGTTTTATCTTCAAGGATCTGTCAGAACTGGGGTATTTTTCAGTGAATTATATATATGGCTTTGTCTCCCTTTTACAGAAAAGTCCTTGTTGACTTTTTGGTTCTCAGTTAGCAAACTCAACAAGGATTCCTGGAAAAGTACCTTACTGTTCTTGCAAACCCTACATACCTTCTATAAGAATAGCCAGTCAAATTCTTCCCTTTTTATAGGCAGACAAACTGCAAATGAAATAACACTGATTGTCTTAAAGTAGACTGAGCCCCTTGACCTACAAAGCAAAGTTTCATCCTTCATAATGCTCTGGTTTTGACTGGGATAAAGTTAATTTTTCTTCACTGTAGTTGGTATGGTACTGTGTTTTGGATTTAGGGTGAAAATAATGTTGTTAACACACCAATGTTTTAGCTGTTGCTGAGCAATGCTTGCACTAAGTCAAGGACTCTTTGACTTATACTGCCTTGCTAGTGAGGAGGCTGTCGGTGAACAAGAAGCTGGAAGGGGACGCAACCAGAACAGCTGACCCAAATTGACCAAAGGGATATTCCATACCACATGATGTCACACTAAACAATAAAACTGGGGGGGGGGTGGGGGGGGGGGGGGTTACTCTTGCTCAGGCACTGTCTGGGCATCAGTCAGCTGTTGGTGAGTGAGTGTGTTGTTGTGCATCACTTGTGTTCTGTATGCTTTACTTTTCTTTTTCTTCTTTTTCCCCTTTTGTGTTAAACTGTCCTTATCTCAAATCATGAGATTTATTTATTTATTTATTCTAAATCTGCCCCCCATCAATCTGTGGGGAGCAAACAGCTGTGTGGCATTTAGCTGCCTGCCAGACTAAACCACAACACAAACATACCAGCTATAGTCCTGTTTCTAGTTCTTGAATATTTCCATCAATGTTGATATCAACAAAAAATTACACAAAGGGAAGACAGACAAAGGACTGCAGGCTACAACTTCAGTTGTAGGAAACCAGTATAAAAACAACTTCAGCTCAGATATACTAATATCTTCCAGACTGGGAATGTACCCTAAACAGCTGTAATGAGATGACAGAAGAGTACATTTTCTGGGGTTGCAGGCTCCAATAGACAAAATGTCTTTTTTTAACTTGAAAATAATATGGCTTAAAATTGAATGAAAGATAAGAATTTCTTTTGAAAATATTTAAGGTAACTTACTTGATTCTATAAAGCAGAGATCTGGCTCTTCAACTACTGCGGATTTTGGAGGCCATAAAAATTATAACCTAAGTCATTACCATCCATCTACTCTGCAAATAACATTTGCCACTTCTCTTATACTTATTTCCTTTCACTGGGACTCTATGTAGTTTATGACCACTAAAGAATCAGTTTTTTTTTTTTTTTTTTTTTTCCAGACGTACTCAGTGTGAAAAGACCTTAATATTATCTCTTTCATTTTATTCATGTCAGTATAGTGTTCTTGTTACTACAATGTAGAATGTGTTCCAGTAGTGTGTTTAATACAAAAATACAACTTTATTTCCCATTTGGTTCATTTGTTCTTCACAGACTAGTTTTCTAAGCAGAACATCTAGTTTTGGGTGGGCTTGTGAGTGATTACTTTTTTTTGCACACAGTATTGTGTGTTCACACTGGACAAATTAAGGTAAAGAAACACATTTAGCCTAGATTCATTCCATCTTGAATATATGTGCTTATATATATAAATATATATATGCTGAGGTGGCATATCTTTCCTGTGTAAAATTCTTCAGTCTTAAGTCTTTTTTTCACCTAGAGCATTTGAAGAAATGTTGGCACACTGCTCCTGGGAAGAATGATATTTCCTTAACAATAAGGCCACAATTTCATCTTGTCTCAGGAAAACAGTTATAAAGAGTGGAGTAACTTTGATCTTTCCATGTTTAATAATTGTTAGTGTAGCAAATCAATGGATTCATCTAGAGGCGTAAGATAGCGATGCTTAACAGAGAAAAATGGTGATTTTTTTTTTTTCATAACATCTCCCTGTATTTTCTTTATATGTATGTGTGTAAACGCACCAGATCAACCATGAGGACACTTCAGAAAATTTCTGGATTCTTCCTGTTAGTTTTGTAAATTGTATAGTAGGAGATTTTTCACTCCAGTGTTTATAACTTCACTGCTCTAACTTTTTATAGAAGCTTTTTGTTTTTCTAGAATTTCTCAGCTGCACAGTATGTATGAAAACATGCAGATCTTTGACAGAAGCACAACTGTAAACTATGTAATAGTGCTGTTTCTCCTATCATGTAAGATGCTCTCTGAAACTTCTATTTACTCCTGGAAGTACACAGTCTTCAATATATACTTGAGCTGCACCACTGATACTTTAAAAAGAAAGGTCAAAACTTTGAATATGATATAAATAGTCTAAAGGAAGTAAGCTGAAAGAGACTGTAGGGTTTGTGTGTGTGTTTTGTTGTGTGTTTTTTAACAGTAGTCCCACTGGGGATATACTTCAATCTTTATCATCATAGTTGAATGATGAAAACTTGAAAATGCAGGCCATTAAGAGTCTGTATTCAGACAGAAATAAATGAACCTTCAAAATCTTTCTGAACTCCCCTTAGTTGCCTAGGTAATGTCAGAGTTTTTAAAAGAGCATTATTGATCTATAGGACCTTTTGATGTTTCCTAGAGATACAGAATTTCCACAATTTCAAGTTGATAGATTTAGCTGTTGGAACGCATAAAGGCAAAACTCCAATTCAGAGAAAAACTTCTAAGTGAATTCCACAAGATTACTTAGAAGCTTCTTTTCCATAGCTGGAAATAGAATTTAAAATATTCCATTTTCAATTCTGTGTTCTAATAATGTTGTATATTTTAAGCAGAGGAGAGAATTTGTCTGCTGTAAAGTGCATTGTGCTGTCTTGCTTAACACAAAATATTCTTCAAAAAGTATTCCAGTTACAGTGAAAGATAATGCATTGAAATATGTATTCAAATACATGTTCACAGGTTTCATAAACTTTCTGACACTGGAAAGTTAGCCCAACCCTTCTGTATTCATGTCTTAATCTCTAGGGATATCCTTGTAAAAGGTAATTGGATCCTCCATAAAGGTCACTATCAAATGCTATTTTAAATAATACCTTTTAATTTCTATAACACAGATTCGTATATCCACATTCATGGACCTAGGTCATAGGTCTGTCTCAAGTGTTTATGTGGAATCATGTCTACAGATACAGAAAATGTATTCCAGTCTAACATATTTCTCTTGTTATTTCCATTGGTGCTCAAAAGCTGTTCTCTGAAAGATATATTTTTTTTACCTTTCCAAAATTCTACTGGTAAACTGAGCAAATGCAAACTCACTTGAGCGTTTCCATTTTTTGGGAAATAAAAAAAAAAAAAATAATTAAAAATGGCTTCCTAAATCTGAATAGCATAGGTAAGAACAGCTTGTTAACATACTCCCTGGAAACAGTGTGAATGTTGCTCATAAACAAATTCCCTCACAGTGAATAATTCCTTCTTTGTATCTTTCTCAGGCACGCCAGATCTTAGACCTAACACCTGTGAAGGAGCTGGTGAGCCTGAAGTGGAATATGTATGGACGGCCCTATTTCTGTTTCCTGGCTTTATTCTATGTACTCTACATGGTCTGCTTCACTATGTGCTGTGTCTACCGGCCATTGAAAGCCCGAACAGGCAACAAAACAAGCAGTAGAGACAATACAATCTATGTCCAGAAAATGCTGCAGGTACTGTGTCTATAGTAGTCAGGGCCCCACAGGCAGCATTGGGCAATTCCAATAATCACCTACTTAACTGGAAAGTCCAAGTATTTCCCAGTCCCCAGCTTTTGCAGCTGTCATCCCTTTCTCTTGCCATCAGCTGTCCTTCATCAATGAGGAACTTTGGGTATGGTCTGTTCTCTGTTGTTTGGCCTGGGATGGTTCCTGTGGCCTTGTCAGGCCTAGTCACGTTTCTTACACTAACATTAGGCCTTCTTTTCCTGTCATCTATTTTAATTTCTTCTCACTCCTTTTTTCCTTTCAGGAATCATATATAACATATGAGGATGAGTTGAGGTTGGTGGGGGAGCTGATCACAGTCATTGGAGCTGTAGTAATTTTGATCCTTGAGGTAAGAGAAACAGTGAGCTCTACAGTTTTGAACTTAATCTAGGCAGATTTTACCTACTGGACAAACATGAGTTTGTCCTCAAAACTTGGTAAGAGTTATTCAGTAAGCCTAAATCCTTCAATATGCATACATCTATGACAGTTGACTCTGTCAACAAAATCTATTGGGTGAAACAGAGACGGTGACAGATTGCTAGTAAAACTCCAGGTACAGAAGAAGCAATTAGATGGACTGGTTGCTATCAGATACTATCTGCAGGGTAATGCCAGAGATTCCATTAGCATCATCTGCAGTTCCAGCTGAATCCCGGCTGTTGCATGAGATTCTTAGAGACTTTTTGTACTTATGTATTTGGGGATGCTGGGTGAAGTGATTCCTGTGCTTACATAGGAAAATTTATATTTAATTGGAGATCAGTGACTACCTGAGCCTATAAAAGGAGCCTTACTCAACCAGAGTTCTGCAGAGGCCATGTCTAGGTAATCTTATCATGAAATTTAGAATTATGATTTTAAAATTTAAAAAGAGCTGAAGTTTTTAAAATGAAGCATACAACAAACACACACTTGATTTTATTATAATATGAAACTGCTATACAGAGAAAGCTCAAATGATGATCTCAGGGAGAACTGAAACAAAATGGAGTTTGCAAACCCCATTAAAAAAAAAGAAAAAGAGATTTCTCTCTGCTCATATATGTTCCAGAAGGACAGGTACTTCTTTCCATGCTTGGACAGGACTCTGTGGCTCCCCTACAACTAACACAGTGAGTCTGAATAATACCAAGCTCCTCTGAGTTCACAAGTTCTTTTTATTTTTTTTATTTTTTTTTTTCTTTTCTGAGGCTCAGCAGATCTGGTCTCTTCTCAGTAATCTACAAGAACTTCAAGATCACAGCTTGGTGATCCTCATAGCAAAGTCTCTCAATCTGCCCAAGCATTCTCAGGTTTTCTAAGAAAAGAGCAGTATCTGCCTCATTCAGAAGGGCACCTGATTCATTCGTTCTATTTTTAAAGTAAATTTTCAGTCGAACTGTGAAGCAGTAAACAAAGCAGATGCAGCTGGCTCCAAGACCCTTTTAAAATTGGTGGTTACCATTATGTTTAATAGCATAACGGAATCTAAGTCCTAAAGTCAATAGGATGTCATTCTTAGATCCCAGATATCCTTAGAGTTGGAGCAGCGAAATACTTTGGACAAACCATCCTAGGAGGGCCTTTCCACATAATTGTGTAAGTACACCATCTTTTAAGTTTAATTAACTTACTGTTTCTCATTCCCTCCTGTACCCCCTACCTCCACTCCTCCAGTCTTCTGCCAGATGAGTAACCGTCTCCTTTCTCTTAAAGTATTGATCTTGATTTCTTTCTCTTACTGTGTATAAGAAGCCAGGTGAGTATACAGGTAGAGTTGAGCATGCTGACTGGTCTCTGCTTATGAACTGATGGCTGTATGTGCCTGTCTTGGAATTTTTGGCAAGAAAAATAAACAAGGGTAAAAATCCTTTACTGAACTATTTTCACTGTCTCTTCTTCCTTTGCAGTATCACATATGCTTGTATGATTCTGGTAACCATGGTAATGCGTCTCACCAGCACTACTGGTGAGGTGGTGCCCATGTCCTTTGCCCTGGTACTAGGATGGTGCAATGTCATGTACTTCGCACGAGGCTTCCAGATGCTTGGACCCTTTACCATCATGATCCAGAAGGTATAAGAAACAAACAAATATGGACTCATTGTGTACATCCTAGCACCTCTCTGCAGACAGGGAGATCTGAAAGAATATTTTTTCTCCCTCTGGACTTGCATTAATGCCAATTGTAAAGTCTGCATGAAGCATTTGGGACTTTTGCATTCTCTCTGTAGTGCAGAAGCTTCCTTTAATCCACTTATGGTCTTTGGAAATGTTTTATATGGGATTGCATGGTGGCTCGGTGGAACAGTTGGGCCTTATGGTGGCTCTGTCTTTGCTCTACAGATGATATTTGGAGATCTTATGCGCTTTTGTTGGCTCATGGCTGTGGTGATACTAGGCTTTGCATCAGGTGAGTCTACAAAAGGAAAACAGTGTTATGTTACTCTCACAACTTCTTTGATATGAATTAAGTGCAGTGGATTTTGGATTATTCTCTGGTCACCCCCTGAGTTAGCTGGCGAAGGTGGTGATGATGTATAGTTCCTGTTTCTTTGAGTACGGTCTCTTTCCCAGCACTGATTTCTGTTCTGATGAGTTTGGTTTTCAACTCTTGCTCTTTCCAGGATAGTAGAAATTAGGACAATCCAGATAAATCCACATATATGTAAGTCAAAGTTTAAAAACACATTGCATTTATGGTATTTATGTTTGGAAAGTAGGATTGACATACATAGCTTTGTTCTATCCATGAAGAAGAAAAGATTGATATTTTTAAGGTATTTTGAGGACAGATAAATAAACAGATTAATTCGGAGTAATTTTTAAATGGTGACCAGTGATTCTAGTCAGGGATTTGGCATTGTTGTGCTGGATAGTGCACTTACGTAGAAATATATGTAGCTCTTTCCCAGAACACCTAGTGTTATTTTTTGTTATAGGACCCTGTTGTTGCTCTTGGAATGTTACTCACATTTTTAAACCATATCTTTTTTTTTTTTTTTTTTCCCTTGGTCTACCTTAGCTTTTTACATCATCTTCCAGACAGAGAACCCTGAAAACCTTGGGCAATTCTACAACTATCCCATGTCCTTGTTCACCACCTTTGAGCTGTTTCTCACTATAATTGATGGCCCTGCAAACTATGATGTGGACCTGCCTTTTATGTACAGTGTGGTATATTTTTCCTTTGCCGTCATTGCCACCCTCCTTATGCTCAACTTGCTAATTGCCATGATGGGTGACACCCACTGGCGAGTGGCCCATGAGCGGGATGAACTCTGGAGAGCCCAGGTAATCTAGGTAGGGGGGGGTTCTAAATAAAAGTGGGGAAAAGTTGCTCAGGAAAAATGTGCTTGACAGTGCAATTACTTACTTTACCTTCCCTGCAAAAAGAGAGGTAATTTAAAACCTTTCCCAGGTCTTCACTTTGCTCGTGGACTTCTCATGTCTCACTAAGCCATGTCCCTTTAATTCTGTCTAACAGCTTCTGTACATCAGCCCCCAAATGTCTTCCATCCCTTTTATCAGTATAAACTTTCTAAGCGCAAGACTACTCGTCTGCAGATCTTCCCATGTGAAGCTACCTTCCAGTATATTTTTGCTATAGTAATATTCGCACCTTATTTTAAATAACAGATAGAAAAGCCCATCCAGCCTTTCTTGTCCATCTTGTGTCTCCCTAACTGTTTCCTCACTAAGCATGGAATCTCTTCTTAAATAGAATTGATGTTGCCTCTTTCTTACAAATCACATTCCTGTGTAACTGAGAGTTAAACAATAGTTATAGAGATTGACTGGGAGGGAAATACAATGAAGGCTAATGGTTACAAGTAGGTAAGTTATGTCTTTAGATCCATTAAGAGAAGTTGGTCTGACTCTTTTGCTGAAAATGCCAGGGATAGTGCTGCCTTTTGGTATATTAAACCAGATCAATTATACAGCCTCTTAAGAGGAAACCCATTTCCTAGTATTTTTCTGAAAGAAAACAGTAAGTCAAACAGTTAACTGTAGTTGAGTGGCAAGGGTACTAAGTTCTGAAAATGGTTAAGGCTGATATAAATGTTTTACTTTTATCTAGCTTGCAAATTAATTAACCTACATGTTGCCACAAAGTGTAAAAGCAAACAAGTTTAACAATGTTTGAAGAACACCATTGTTTCCTCAAATCATGGCATAGTTAGATCTAAAATTGTGAATTGTCCTATAATAAAGAGTACTGGCTCTATGTTTTTCCTTCATCTGCTCAGTACTCATAAAGCTGATAATTTAAAAAGAGTGATTTTTTTTTTCCTAGGTCATCTTAGTTGGTGTTGTTTTGTTTTGTTTGTTTTTTATTTTTAAAGGTTGTTGCTACTACTGTCATGCTGGAACGGAAATTGCCACGGTGTCTCTGGCCTCGCTCCGGGATCTGCGGCCGGGAGTATGGGCTAGGGGACCGATGGTATCTCAGGTGACTTTTCTTCTAGTGCACATAAGGATCCCAGAAGAAGCATCCAATGCGTGGATACTAACAAAGAGCCATTCCAATCACCTGGAGAGGAGTGTTTGTAGTCCTTTTCTTCTAGAATACAGATCCTAGTCTGTTTTATGTCTATTGGAGACAAGCAGTGTTCCCCTCAGAAAGTTCTGTTGTGCAATTCCTTGCATGAATTAATGCTATCCAATAATCCCGGGAGACAGACCTCAGAAACTGCATGTCATAAGGTCTGATTTTTTTTTTCAAACTCTTTATAATGATTACGACAAAACTGCTCCGCTATGCTTTGGTTGTCTGTCCCTATGCAGTGGATGCATGAAACAGCAGAGGCAGAAACAATCAATTTGGTGTACAGCAGAAATGAACTACAATTCAGATGATAGAAAAATAGGACGAATAATTAAAAATAAGCTTTCTTTCTGGTGTGAACCTAGTAACTATATTATACTTTGCAAGCACTGCATCTGGTGACAAAATCTCAGGTCCAAGACTTCCATTTAAGCCCTGAAATAACAGACAAACTGTCTGTAATCTAGATAACAATAGATTCCTCACTATTTCTGATTTTACTCAACATTTCTACCAGGTTGAGAAAAGAATAAACCTTGTTTCGTCACGCATCCTTTCTCAGGGCTTCATCTTTTGCTGATAAAGCCAGAAGGGGGAGTGGTGGCTGTATGAAACAGGACTTTCTTCAGGTTTTAGCAGAGTAGCGAGCCTTGTGGATTTTCAGGTTTGCTGGGCAGAACAGACAAACCTAAAGTGTTAACAGTAAATGCCTTCATTGCAAGGTGCAGAATATAACTTTGCAAGAGCAATATACCAGCAGCAATTCTTCATGGGATGCAAAGAGAAAGGAGTGTTAGTGTGATCAAGTTCTGTCAAATTACATGTATGGTCATTGTATATGGTATATATATTGCAAGTGTGTATTTACATGTCCCCATGTATATAGGGACAGTATGTCCAAAGGCAAGTTATAAGTAAAGCAGAGAAGGGTTGGTGGAAGTGGAACAGATAAATCAAAGTTCAGTAAAGGATAAATGACATCCTGAGCTTAACAACCATGAAGTATCAAAGAAGGAAAGACAACAATAAAGGAAATAGATTAATATATTTGTATATAAAAAGGATCTGGAGATGGAGTCAAGTGGTCAGTTGCTTACAGCTGTCAAAATGGAAATGGCAAATCATGGCTAAAGAATGAAGTAAAGGACAGAAAACAAAAAAGGATAAGAGTACTGAATTCAGTGTCAGGGATGAAGGCCTAGAAAGGAGATAATTGTGCTGGTAGTAACTGAGATGGTGAGGATAATTTTATGAGAGCATACGTTAAAGAGAGAAGAAAACTAAAAGAACCATGCCTGTTAATCAGTTTCCTGTTTCTGGGGTGGCTGGGTCTGTAAGCATATATCTGGAAGAGGCCTGCCTCTTCATTTTGTTGGTAAACTGGCAAAATTGTACTTAATTTTGTTTATGTTTTTTATCCTCTCACAGAGTAGAAGACAGGGTTGATCCCAACAAACACAAGATGATGCGGTACACAGAAGCATTTAAGGCTCATGATAGGGATAACTGTGACAAAGGTCTGGAAAAACTGGAAATCGATAGGAACATCTTGTATAAGAAGGAACAGTCTGCTCTGTCATTGTCACGGAGCACATCAAGGATGAATTCTCACAGTGGCTGGGAAATACTGAGGCGCAACACCTTCCACTCAATTCATGGAGAGGTCAATCAAGCCATGGAGGAAGAGGTATATGATGTCTAAACCACTTTTTTCTTTTTTTTTTTTTTTCTTTTTTTTTTTCCACTCCACAACGTAAATCTCATTTGCTGCAGCAGTTGTCTCCTCCAGCTGTTCATACACACTCGAGCATGCTACAGATTCAACAGCCACGAAGAACTCTGCTGGTGCATTGTGAATAGTTCATGGCGACTATGCTGTGATATATAAATGCAGTCTTTTCTACCTTTTAGGTGTCCTTGTTGTTGCACTAATATTTGCACCAAGTTGGTGGGCTTGTTGAGCTAAGGCCTGTGGTTGTTTGCAATTCTTTGTAATAACCTAGAGAAACGAGCAGTAGAAGCCAGCACTGGGATTTCGACTATTTACGAAGAGACAAACAGTAAGACCTCTTCCAGAGTATAGCATTTAGTATAATCTCTCCCTCCAGTCTTACAATATCCCTCACAATATCCCAGTGCTCTCATTGCAAATACACCTGACTGAAGTACTGTTTTATGATTTAGTACAGAAATGAAAAACAAAACAACAACAAAAACCATCTGTAACTAATCTCAGGAATGAAGGTAGTTGCTGACACTGTGATGATTAGAAGGCCTGTAACTATTCAATAGGCATTCAGGCCTGCACAGATTTTGCTTTCTGAAGAACAGCAAACTCTTCAGAGAGCTGCATTCTAGCTGCATTTTCAACATTGCTATCTTAGTAGGACTCTTCTGGTTTTTGATTTTCATTTTTTATTTTATTATTTTTTCAACATAGGAATGCACTTTAAGCTGTATTGTGTGGTTTTTTGTTTGTTTGTTTTTAAGAAAGAAGTGATTTCTATTCTAGGAAGGATCCTGAAAGATCTGAAGTGGGATTTTTTGTCCTAATGAGCAGATATAATGAGATGGTCTCTGAAGGTCCCTACCAACTGAACTATTCTATTCTATTCTGTTCTAGACCTGGTTAGGTGCCTTTCAGCAGTGTGTTATCAAGCACCAAAGTGAGCTGAAGCTTGCTTTTCCTTTCCTTGGAAGAGTAGGATCCTGGACCATAGTGCTTTGACTTACTACTGAGCTACTGAATTTAGTAATAGTAGTGAGCTACAATATATCAGTGAATGAAATGAAGAAGAAATTTTGGATAGATGGATAAGAGCTATTGTAAAAGGAGTTCAGAAACTGGTGTTCTCACACACACACGAGAAGTCTCAAACTATCTAATACATGTCTAGGTCATCCACACAAGCATGATGATGTTTCAGTCTGTCAGTATGTCATCTGCCTAGGGCCCCTTTAAGAAAAATAGAGAAATGCTCGGAGAAGCGGACTATCATTCCTGGGGTTTTAGCATTTTTAGGAGTGTGGAGTTTCATTCCAACAGCAGAAGTGAGTGAAAAGCAGCAGATGGTCTTAACATTTCCTTTCTGACTGGACCAATGACAGAATGTTTGTTTATTAAGAAACCATGGATTGTAAACTAGCACTAGGCTTTGAGTCAAACCACTTTGTGATAAGCAAAGCAGACAACAAAAAAGCTGAATCCAGTGGATTTCTGATTGTTCTGCAATATCACTGCAAACACCTCCCACATCTCCTCTATTGCAGGTGTTGTAATAAGTGTCATGATCTTTGCAATTATGTGTATTTATTTAAATATTGTCTTTCTATTTCTTGAATGTGTTGTTATGCTCCAATATGAGACTGTCTCTCTGTACTTCAGCTGCATACCTTCTGAACTGATACATTTTGTTGAATTGAAAGTTTTGGTCACTTAAGTGTTGTCAGCCCTTCCCTAAATATTTGGGGTTTGCACTGATTGTCTATGGATATGGAAGCAATGTGGAGCATTAAGCAAAAATATGAATTGTTGCTCTAATTTTAGATAAATTTTCTTTCCAGTGAATGGGAAATAACAGGAAGGAAAGAACTGATGGCTTCCCCTCTGCTCTCACAGTCTTTTCACTAGCTTGAAAACCTACAGAAATACATTTAAGATAGAGCTGACTGGCCATTTCTGCACAAGGACTCCTCTTTGTGATTATTTAACAATAATAATATAATTAAAAAAAAACTAGTTTGACATATACACTGTGTAAACCCTGGCTCTGAGAATGAGTTTGTGTTCTTCTTCATCACTGTAAACAGTAATGAAAATTTTGACCTTAGAACTCATAACAACATATTGACTTTGCAGGAGGCAGAACAGAACTCAGTTAACAGTGCTAGGTTTTTATAGACTTCTGTATTTGCCCTCCATAAAGAGAAAAAAAATCCCATATTTTTAAGGTTGTGCCTTTTTTAAAATTGCATTCTGTAAGCATTAGATTTCAACATTTTTGCATAGAAACCATGAACAAAACAGCATTAAATCTGTGTAATTTATTTACCATATTTGGAGCTGCTTTATGTCAATAAGTGTACAGAAAGGATGGTAATTCTTGTGTTTTAGAGATCAATTTAGACCAATTCTATTCGAGCTAAGAGATGAACAACAGCTATTGGAAGAAAATTTCAGGTGGTAAAAGTCAGCAGAAATAATGAAGATAAATATATTAAATTTAATTTGTAAATGTAGAATATCTACCCTTTTCTATTAGGGCATATATACACTTGCTGGGCGTATATGAACGTCAGGAGGCACCAGACAAACATTGCATTGCTGGCCCAATGCAATCTGTCTCAGACAGGGAAAAAACAATGACTGTAGTAACACAAAAGGTAAATCACTTTCGCTTTAATATTCTGCATGAATATGCTCCTTCACGATTTGATTCAGTGTTTTGCATTTTGTGATGTAGATATATACTAAAACTCCAAAGCAGTATTTGCTCCTTCTTGCTGTTGAAAGATGTCTCCCTTCTCCCTCTTGACAACATTGTAATAATTTCAAAACAAACATTCCTACCCTTCTTGAAACTGTTAACCTCAATTTATCTTCTAAGCCACTGAAGTAACTTCTGAGTTTATGATGGTGTATGAAGAATGAATGTTCTGATCCAGCTGCGTGTCTTAAAATGACAAGTATTTTGCTGAAAATAAAAATCTTAAATACATGGACTGTATTGTCTACTACTTTGTGTCTAAAATAAATATCATGGGATAATTTCTGTGTTGTTTTTTTGTTTGTTTGTTTGTTTTTTAGTAGCAGTCATGGACATCAACTGACAATATTTGGATCATCATGTTTGGGTCCAAGTTCAATTTTTGGATTAAAGCTCTTTTTCCACAGCAATCTGCTTTGGAAATTCCATTATACAAAATACGTACAGAGTTTCAAATAATTTCCAGTGCAAAATAAGAACTATCAATCCCCCCCCGCCCCTTTTTTGAACTCAATGAGAAAATGAGTGAAAATGTATTGCAGTGAAAACTGCAGTACAAGCTCTCTTTAAAAAAGCCATATCTTCACATTGGTGTAATGATGTATTTCAGAGGGTGAGGTAATAATGAGGTATAGTGAGGGTGAGGTATAGTCCTTGCTGTAGCTGCTTACAGTAAAACGCATATGGGTACAGGAAGTTTTCTAAGTAATACACATGCAAAAATGGATGCAAACAGCCCAGTTCTGTTTGTTCCCTGAATTTGATGTTTACATTATTTCTTTAAAATATTTACTATGATTTCCCTTCTAGCCTGGTTAAGGGCTTCCTCTTCTATTAAGTGTTAAGGAAACTGAGGTAGAAAAAAACTGCAAGAGTAATGGGATGAATCCTATTAAATGAGTTCACATAAACTCCTGCTGAAATCCATGCTGAGCTCTTGAGAAACAAGAGGGTCCTCCTTGTTTATTAGATATGAGTAGAATTGTTAACAAATTGAAACAGTAGTTTAATCAGGTTTGTATTGCACTTTTTTTTTCTCATTTGCAATATTTAGCTTTACTTTCAGTAATATGTTTCAGATTTTAATAATAAATAAATACAATAACAAAACCGTCCTTATCAATGTCTTGTATAGAAGTAAACAAGTTAAAACTACATGTTATATTTTTTTTGGAAACTTTTCCGAATGAGAATAAACTAATTCAGCAAATACCTGGTTCATATGAGATTGTGGTAATACTTACAGCCATTTACTATTGATTTTAAGAATTAGGTTATTTTTATTTCTGTAATGTTAGCATTTTAATCAAACTCTCAGTAGTGCACAAAGAACTCTTTGGCAATAGTTTTGAGCCTTCCTTGAGAAAGCCTGCAATGAAATTCGAGAGAAGAAACCTGTGACGATGTAAGCAAGAGTTTCTGAGATGGGCCTTATGATCAGCCTCTGGTGCTGCTACTCTTCTATAATGGGTTGACAATTGCAAACTGTAAGTTCTGCTGCTATTTTTCCCGTGCCACAATAGAAGCATCTGTCTGCATACATGAAAAACTTGTTCTTAAGACTCATTACCAAAATACAACCTCAGTTAATTCTTTGCAATGAAAAGGGAACTTTAACCAACTAACATATCTCAGAAAGAAGAGGGAACTTTAACCAACTAACATATCTCAGAAAGAAGTGGAACTGGGAAATAAAATACTACCATGTTTCTCAAACTCAACCTGTTTATAATATCAGAATGAATAATTTAAAAAAGAAAAAGAAAAACACCCTGAGATCTCTAAGCTGGTCTACGAGTTTTCATATAATATACTAATAAATTAAAGCTTCTAGGGGGACAATATTTGCAACATGTCCTAATCAACTATGTTATTGATAAAGTAAAGCTGGAGTGACAGCCACCTGGCAAAATCATTCTGTGCATTAACTGTAGCCCCACTTCTATCTGGCAGAAGGAGGGAAAGTTGAAGAAAATGTAGTAGCTTCCTAGAATTTCCAAGGGGACAGCTGGGTAAATAAAGCATCAACCAGATGAAAAAAGTTACACATTCTTTGTCAGAAACAATGATTTCTTTAGCATCTTGAAAAATAAATTGTCAAACTGCCCAATTACTTAAATGCAGAATATCTAAAGCTTTGCCTGAGATGAATGAAGCATCTGCTGTAGATGTGGTTTCAGGCTTCCTGTAGACACATCCAGTTATAAAGGTATTAGTTACTCTCTCCTCACTGTTTCTGGCTATGGTCAATTAGAAAAATATAAATTTATATATAATAGGAAAATATGAGATATGATTCTGCATCAAAAAGAATTTAATGGCAAAGGCTATGGATTACAATAAACAATTGTGCCTTTCAGGAATAATAGTAAATTACAGAGAGTTCTCTCCCAGTGTTATTCTCATTTCGGTTGTAAACTGTTCTCTGGCTTTTCCTATTATATGTCTGATACATAACAGAAAATTCAACAACTTGCCCTGAAAACCTCTTCTGGGAGGAAGTCTGACCCATTCATCCCTTCTTTTAGTGTTCAGTGCTTGACAAATAAAGCTCTAGGCTTTCACCTGGAGGTGAAACAGCCTACTTATTCCCACAAATACACATCAGTGGTTCTGATCATAAACCAGTGACACCATCTGTGGGAGAATTTTACAAGTCATCTTAGATCTGAATTTACAAGAAAAACAACTGAATGAAAGATTGGAAGTTAGCAGATTTCTAGTAAGCCTTATCTGAGTAGACTCATAGAAGAACTGGGTGGAAACGACATCTGAGATCATTCAATATCAGATTACGTCTACCATGACTTTGTCATCTAGAGCCTTGAAAATCTTAAAGATGCATAACCAGAATTCCTCTGTACACCTTTTTCTGTGCTGCACCACTCTTGTGGTGAGAATTTTTTCCTTATGTGCAAACTGAACTTCTTGAGTTATAATTGATCATTGTCCCCTATTATTAAATCATTATTAGTCTTCTTTATTCGTCCTTTCATCCCTGCTCCCTTTTCCCCTCCCACCAATGAAAATGAAGATATGAAACAAAATGAAATTCTAAGTCCATCTTTACTGTCTCCTGTAATTTCCCTTCTCCATCTGGCCTCGTGCTTATATTTTCTCCTCCAACGTCATTTTAGACCTTAATATGAATTCGTAAAGGTTTATATATATATAAGGCTTATATATAAAAAGGCTTATATATATAAACCACATTAATTGCTGCAACACAGAAGAGTTTTATATTTAAAGATGAAAAATTTGAGCTAAAAAACATATTCAGAGCCCCAATGCAAATAGTATAAAGCATGACATTTAATTTGGTGTTTTCTAATTCCCAGTACAGACAATCTTGCATCCCATGGGGCTGGGGATGTACTTGATAGTGCCATTCAGATAGCCTTATGAGCCATTTTTCAAACTAATAAGTGGTAAAGTCATTACCTGATGAAAGACATCAACTGAAACATGTTGAATGGGCTCTGAAATCATTTGGAAGTTATGGGTCATTGTAAAGTTCCTAGTAGGCTTCATAAAAAACTTAATGTATTGACAACTAGGACAAGGACTACAAGAATTTTGAAAGTTGCAGAGAGTCTTATTTTAGGCAATTCAAAAAGACAACGGAAAGATTTTTGGTGTTGTTTTGTTTTGCTTTATTTTGTTGCCTCAAAGATGACTTTTGTAAGCGCTAAGCTCACCATATTTTGTAAAATTCTCAGTTTGTGTGCTACAGAAGATAAGACTGAAATAGTTTGGCTTCTTATTGAAGCATGAGACTTTCCTTCTAAGTCATTGAATCTAGACCCCCACCATGGCCTGGTAACTTTTTCTTAAATTCCAGTTCATGTGCAGTTTTTCATGATTCAGCCTTTTCCTGGGTTCACCAAGAGTAAAGCATATATAACTTCCAAATCACTACCCCAGGGTTTACTCAAGCTTGCTGGCCATAGCTGGACTAATACATGAAAAGGTTCCAGTACTGTTGGTTAGGCCTGTACATGCTGGAGAAGAAATTGGTTGCTGTGTCATAATGCCACTCTTTTTTTTTTTTTTTTTTTTTTCCTTCAGAGTAGTGTCCTTGGGAATAAGCCAGGAAAGCTGACTGTTATAAACACTGTAAATATTGTGTACAAACTTTGGGACAATAAAATGGATAACCACTGAAGAACCATTATGTAATATCTTGGTGCAGTCAGGCTTCTTGCTATCCCCAAATAATATTTTGTGCTGTTAATCTTCTCATCTGATTACACTGGTGATGAGAGGAGACATAAAGGTGACCACTAGGTAACCCTAGTGGGAAAACTACCGACACAAAATGTCTGAGAGCCTGAGAACTGTCAGTTTACCTAAGAACCGTAAACATCCTGACAATACTATCAATAAAGATAAAAACAAGGAACTGTAACAATTTACCATCTGAAAAGGATAAAGTAGTTTGGGAAAGTAAAATTTTGTCTGGGAGAATAGGAAACTTCATCATCTATTGGTTGTCTCAAGTGAAACATGGAAATTTGCAGCATCAATTGGCTGTTTTAAGAGGTATCCTACACCTTCTCATGTCTCTGTGATATAAAAATGACTCATTTTTTCTATCAAAATAGGTAGCCTTTCTGTCTCAGAACATCTTATGTTGCATGAACTTTTCTTTCCTACAGGATTTCCCAAACAAATTGAACCTTTGTTGGGGATGTCTGGCTGACTCAACTCCATTGCACAGATCATCTTTGAAGTGAAACTTTGTTATTTATTAGTTCCCATTCCAGAGCCCATTTCTGGGGATTAGTCTCTTGAGTTCCTTTTCCTTAATTTGGCTTTTTTGAAATTAGTTTTCTTAATTAGACCCTTCTGAGATGGATTTGAGTCCCCCACACTTCTGGGATCAGTTTAATGTGCTTGGTAACAGCAATTTTATGAAATATATTTATGTACATAATCTGTTTTAAGTATGGTCTTGGTAAGTAGAACCTGTCATAAGTATAGTAATTGTTATATCATTGATAAGTTTGTAATTCATAATGAGTATATTCACAGCCATAATACTGATAACTTTGTTGAACCTATAATACTAATTTATATTTGCTGCTATATTACTGATTTTTACTACATCTCATTGTCTTCCTGCTGTTGCTAATTGCTGCTACTATTAATTGGTAATATTCCCTCAATACCTACTACACATATATATTTGCTTCCTGGAAGGGAGGAGTCAAGAAAGCAGTATTAAGTTGCTCACCATTTTCAAACTTTGTCCCAAAGCAGGAATGAATCTTTATGACATTGTGATGTTGTAGTACATGTTTAGTATATTTGAAATTATAGATCCCCCAAACTGGAAACACTTCTTTGGCAGGAATTCTGGAATTTACTGATCATAAAAAATCAGTAAGTGCTAACAGACATTTGGGGATTAACAAGGGACAGTTTCAGACATGGGTGTTTGTAATACAATTAAATCATATGGGAGGTGTAGAGAGAGGGAGGAAGGAAGAGGGAGGCAGGGAGAAGGAAAAGAGGGAGGGAAGTCTATATGACTCATTTTTTCATTTTTCATTTTCATTTGAAGTGCCAAAGTTGAGTTGACGTGCCAAGGCAAAACCCATCTTCAGTAAATTATGACAGTAGCCATACATAATCCAGTATGGACTGGACACAGGTTTGTGATTATAATTAGAGATTTATTATTTTATATATTTATATATAAATGTAACTCTCAGCATAGCCAGTTTACAATTTCTAGCACTTATCATAGCTTTTAGTTGCACAGAATTTCTAGAATTCCCTACTACAGAGAATTTTCATACACCTGGAACCTATAAAAATTGGGTTGAATTCTTATTAATCATTAGATGGATACTAAATAGATAAATAATCGGATAGATGGCAGCATCCAAAGTGTTACACTGAACAGCTAATTGTCCAAATGGAAACAATTAACAAATGGTGTTTCTAAAGGGTCCACACTGGAACCTATTAAACTATTTAATATCTTCATTAATGATGAGTGTACACTCAGCAAGTTTGCAGATGACACCAAGACGAGTGGTGCAGTTGATACACTAGTGGGAAGGGATGTAATCCAAATGGACCTCCACAGGTTTGAAAATTGGGTCCATGTGAAATTAATGAATCTCAGCAAGGTCTAGTGCAAGGTCCTGCATCTGGATTGGGGCAATCCCCAGTATCAGTACAGATTGGGTCATGAATTGACTAAGAGCAGCCCTTCAGAGCACTTGGGGATGTTGGTGGATGAAAAATTGGGCATGAGCTGACGATGCATGCTTGCAGCCCAGAAAACAACTTATATCTGGGGTTGCATCAAAGGAAGGGGAGCAAGCAGGTTGAGGGAGGTGATTCTTCCCCTCTACTTCACTCTCATGAGACCCCACATGGAGTACTGTATCCAGCTTTGGAGTCCCCAGCACAAGAAAGATATGGACTTATTCAAGCAGGTCCAGAGCAGGGCCACAATAATGATTGGAGAGCTGGAGGACCTCTCCAATTAAGAAAGGCTGAAAGAGTTTGGGTTGTTAGAGTAGAAACTGCTCCAGGGAGACCTTATTGTAGCCTTACAGTACTTAGAGGGGACTTACAAGCAAGATGGAGACGGACTTTTTACAAAGGCCTTTAATGGTTTTAAACTAAAAAAAGGTAGATTTAAATGAGACATAATGAAAAAAAATCTTTATTAGGAGAGCGGTGAGACTCTGGAACAGGTTACCCAGAGAAGTCATGGATGCCCCATCATTTTAAGTGTTCAAGGTCAGGTTGGACAGGACTTTGGGCGGCCTGATCTAGTGAAAGATGTCCCTGCACATGGCATGGGGTTTGGACTAGATGAGCTTTAAATAACCTTTCCAACCCAAACTATTCTATGATCCTATGAATTAGGAAAGGCTGAATTGCACAATGATTCTTTTGCTCAGTCATTTCAAGTGTAAAACCACAGTTTCTGAAAATAAAACTATTTTCATTTGATTAAACAGTACTTAGGTACAGGTGTTTTGCAAAGTGATACTATGTGCACATAGACATTTTATGGATTTCATCAATCAGGATTCTTTAAAGATGACCATGAAAAACTGTTTTTTAACTTGGTAAGGTATCTCATTTCTGACCTTCAGAAATGATCATCACTATGGAGACAAGCCTATTATATGTTTGCTTTTTTTTTTTTCCTACTGTTGTGGAAAATAATCAGTTGTGTCTTCTCACAAATCCAGTCTTTTTAGAATTATTATGCACAGTCAGGACTACAACAGATGTAGTTTAGTTTCTCTCTCTCTCTCTCTCTTTTTTTTTTTTTTTGAGTTAGATTCCCTTGCTTTTTATTGTAAGCATATATGTACTAGTTTGTATAACTTTTGTGTAGGGATCGGTGCATAAGTGGAGGTAACCCATAGACGAATACAGTTCTAGACTTCTGAGAACTGTATGTTATTTCAGGAGAAGCCTGTGACTATAGATTAAATTGTTGAGTTTAAAGGTATGTAGAAGAAGAATACCTGTTCCTTTAAGGGTACCTGGTTAAGGGCCTTTTTCCAAGGCAACGAGGGATAGTAAGAGAAGCAGGAAATTATGAGAACCAAGGCTGGTCTGTTACACTAATTTATGAGAGCAGGTGAGAATGTAGGAATGCTCATACCAGCAGGGTTACCTGACTGAGGACTTCCAAGGTGGGAGACAGTCACAAGAAACAAGCCTCCCAGTCACACTAATTGATGGGCTAACAAGCTACAGGTGCCACTTCCAGGAAGGATGGAACTTGCAAATGATGAGATTGTTCACAAAGGGGCCCTGGATTTGAAGGGTGCTGAAACTATAGAACTCTGAAAAGTCCTTGGGGGGGAGGAGAGGGGAAGGACGTGGTGGTGGTTCCAGAGTAAGTGGTAGCAGGAGGAACAAATAGGGGGTGCAAGTAGAAAAGGGTACAAAAGAGCTGGTGTGTGTAAAAAGGGGCTGGTCAGTATCCTTCTCTGCCTGAGCCCTGTGCCTTATCACCAGTCTGTCCTACCTTCTTATGTCTCATTAAATCATTTTCCTATCTCTCTGCATATTTGTACTCTCTCTCATGTGTACATGAGCTGAAAGGATTAAGTGCCAGCTACTGGTAAGACCTGGATGTGAATGACTGAATCTCAGTGTCAGCTACTGGAGTCAGGTCAGGGAACAAACCCTGCTGGCCTGTGGTGCCAGATACTGGAATGAGTGTGGGGGGTCTCAGCACCAGTCGCTGGTGGAATCTGTGTGTATGTGAGTGGAATTGCTGCCAGCTACTGGAGTTAGACTAAGGGTGTAGGCACCCATGGACTGTGGTGCCAGCTACTGGAGCAAATGAAGGTCGTAATATCAGTCATTAGAAGGACCCTGGTTCTCTGGATCTGAAAGGGGTCCTACAGACTTTGAGTCTGGAGTGCCAGCTACTATGGGGATTGGTGTGACTGAAGTGGATGCCAGCTACAGGAGTCAGACTAGCGGAGTAAGTGCCACTGGCATATGGTGTCACTAGAGTGAGTAGCGGGGTCTCAGTGCCAGCTACTGGAATGACCCTATTTCAGCCACTGGGGTGGAAGCAGCGTGTGTTCCCAAACCAATACTGGAGGTGGAATTGGTGTGACTATGGGTGTGTATGTATGATTGATTTGAAAGGATAAGTGCCAGCTGCTGGGTGGGAAGGCAAGAAGTGTGAGGGAATTTAGTGCTAGCTACTGGAGTCAGGTGGGGGGAGTAGGTGTCCTCGTCCTGTGGTGCCAGCTACTGGAGCAAGTGGTGTCCTAGTATGGAGGGTTCTCTCTTGACCTGAGGAGGGTCCCATAGACTCTGAGTCCAGAATATTGGTTACTAGAGGGATCAGCATGAATGGATGAGGTGTCAGCTATTGGATTGAGTGGGGTCCTAGCATTGGCTACTGGAGTGAGTAGTGGTCTTCTACTCCCTGCCACTGGGATGGGAGCAGTGTGCGTTCCCAAACCAGCTACTGAGGGGAAATGTCATGAGTAAGGTGAGTGAGGGGCTCTGCACTGGTGGCTGGACCAGGGCATGGGTCACAGACTGGATGCCTAGTGATAGTTCCTGGCAGGGAGATGAGTGTCTGTATCTTCCATGGTCCTGGTGTACATGGGTTGTATATACATATTTGCTAGCAAATTTCAAGCTGGACTAGCTGGTGAGTAGCAGAGGCCTAGAGTCTGGTCCAGGGTATCAGGAGGGCCAGTGGTGCTCCTTGCTAGTATGCCCAGGGGGACTTGCAAAAGTGGTGTGCATGAGTGATAAGTGCATGCTTGTTTGCAGCGAACTTTATCTCACTTAACATTGAGATCAAGAGGTAGATAAAAGATTATGAGAAGACCCAAGGGTATGTATATGAGAAATAGCTCAGAAAAAATTAGATTGTTTTTTTTTGATTGTTTTTTAGTTCCAGGATAACTCTTTCCTATGAAAGCTCTTTTTCTAACAGTCTATGCACATTGGTTTTATTATCAAGCTCTATATGATGAAAAAAGGGAGGTTGTAAGCAGCTTGTAAGTCATACAATAAAACTAGCAAATGTCAGGATAATATATTTTCCTGTCAGGAAGTGCCCTCAGTGCTATAAATTGACAAAAGGTAATTTTGGATAAAAATGGAGAGTTTTTTTTTAAAAAAAAAAGCATGCAGATTATTCAATATTTAAAAAGTTATCTGGAAGTATATAGGGAAGGAACTGCTGGAGTATTAAACAAAAAGAAGACTGAAGTACTGAAATGAAAAAAAAATACTTCACTCCTAATGAATAAAATGAAGATATAAAGAGGTTAAAATATTAAGACATGCATGTGTAAAATTATTTTTTAGAATAGATCAGCAAAGGGCTATCAGAACTACTAATCACTGACAACACTGATGTGCGTTGTGAATTAAAGTTAATTAGCTATTATCAATATCGTCTGACCAGTCAATAGGAAAGCTAGTCTCACTTAAGTAGACACATACAAACTAATAACAACAATAACTTCAGAATTTAACTAATTCCATATACGTGGGTCTTTAAATCTTTGGAAAAAAACTGTATTGTCTTCTTTTTTTTTTTTTTTTTTTTTTTAAGAAAAGGTCTTCTCTTTAGTTATGTAGAAAATCACTTTTCATTATTTATATCTATCCAAGTTTAAATAGGTCACTTGTTTTGTATTGCAAGGAGGTAGTTCTGACACAATATCATTTGGTTTGTACAGATTTTTCTGTTAATAAGAGAAGCACCATTGTGACTGCATTTGTATTTTTCTTAGGGAGTGCTCCTCAAGCTCTTCTAGCACTCACTTCACTGACTACAAGAATTGGAAAGTCCTTGAAACACTCTTCAAAACACTCAGAAAAGTACATCCAATGATGTTTGCTTTACTTAAGTAGTTTTCAAGACCACAGATAAAATATTCATGTAGAAAAAATGTTGAACAAAGCCATAACTGTAACTCCTGTTTGGAATGGCGAAGTGTTTGTAAAAATGTCTGTAAAAAACATTTCAAAAAGTCTAGTCTTTGCCCCTCACAGAGAACGAGAGGAAAACATCCAGGCTTGCTGTGAAAAGGTGGTGGCTAAAGATCTTAGCACACTCTAATAACCTCGACTGACCACATGCCTTCTTTGAGTTTGGATTCCACCAGCCCACGCATCTGGTGAAACTTATGCTGTAAGTCCAGCTGGGTTCACCATATGCAAGCTGGTGAGCCACTCCTTCCATCAGCCCATCCCTAGTGAGATTAATATTTGTTAAGGGTCACCAGCTTTTGAATTGTGATTGACATCCAGGTGTGTGTGCAGCCTGCCCAGAGCCAGTGCTGGTTGTTAGCACAATGCCATGAAGGTGACCTTTTGCACATTGACATTTATGATCCATTCCTGATCATTTCATATGTGGACTATCATGTGGTCTTGCCAATGGGAGTTGGTGAGGCACATCCAAAATCTTGGGACATAGGAGGAATAAGCATGCCAATGTCCTCAAACATCCCAGCTACACCCCCATTGTATTACATTAGAGCAAGCAAGTCTCTACTGCTTCCACTGTCAAAGGAACTATCCCCAGAAAACAAAGCAAGGTAACAGTACCAAGATACAGTCTTAATAAATAACCCACATCTGAATCAATTAGGTTCTGTTTCTTATCTGATGTAACTAGTCATGTGTTGAAGCAGCATGCAGCTTGTTTATCTCTGCAGAAGTTGCATAGATTGAGTTCTGGGGAAATTATGAACAGCTGTGATCTCTTTTCATTGTAAAAACAATGGAGACTTAGAATTGTAGTTCAAACCTCTTCTTCTTGCATCTTCATAATATCTACTCCAAATTATTCTTGTAATTTTATTATCTTCCAGTTCAAGTGCAAGACAATTATATTCCACTTTTTATCTTTGAAATTTTTGATTTTGTCACACTTAGTTCAAGTTCTGGCATTTGCTATGTAAGTCATCATTGTCTACAGCTAGAACTTTACAGTAGGATTCTTCAAAAACCTAGTCAGAACTCACAGTTTATAAGCAATTTAAACAAATGTTTGAAAACTTTCAGCCTTTGATGCAAATTTCCCATTGATTTAGTGTGAAAATTGCTGCAGGAATTGGATAGCTGTGATTCCTTTTTTCCTTTTCTGACTATAGCAGTATTATCAAAGTCCTTCTCTAATTAGAGAGTAAAAAGCCTTTAAGGAGGTGTGGACATTTTTTATAGAAGCAAAGTGACCCTATGCACCCAGTATCCCTTGCTCCTGAGCCCTGACAATAAGGTTACTATAACCAATGATAAAACAAATGCTCATAATATGTAACTAGGCTGTTAATGTATATCTATATCCCCTTCTCTCTCCCTGCTTCTGGCCCCAGGGCGTGGGGACACCCATTGTCAGGGTGATAAGGTACTGACATTATCAAGACCCAAGTGCTGCATTGCCAGGATATGGACACCTGTCCTGGAACAGGGAAGCATAACAGCACAGGGAGTATGGTCTATAAAATCAAGCAGATACAAGTCCCAAGTGGGACTTAGACCGAAACTGCTGCTGAATGGCAAAACCTGTGATCCCTAGGTGCCCAGGAATGCGTCTGTTAAGTGAGGCAAAGAAGAATGACAAGAGTGAGTGCAGCTGCCTCCTCCAGCCGCTCCAGCCAGGACTGCTCCTGTAAGGCTGCTGGGGCCCAGCCTAGTGCCAGGAAACCAGGGTCTCTACCCAGGCTGGGGGACGTGGCTGCTGCTTTCCTCTTTGAAGGTTCAGCTGGTAGCAAACCTGAGCACATATCATAGAATCATAGAATGGCTTGCATTAGAAGGGACCTTAAAGATCATCTAACTCCACCCCCCCTGCCATAGAGAGGGATGAATCCTGGAGACACACTGAGAGAGACAGGACACTGACCTGATTGGCCACAAAAGTTGCCCCAGCCAAGGGCTGCCTTCAACAGCAGCAGGACTCAAGTAAAACAGACTGAGACAGCTGAGACACCTTCCTTCTCTTTGGCTGGTAGGGGTACAAGTTCACTACTGAAGGCACACATACATTATCTGTATGTTCAGAAGCATGCACACATTTTCAGATATTTGAGCAGCTGGCACAGACCCTCTATCTGTCCTGTACCCCCTGGATCCCTTGAGCACTACCATGGCCCCTCTATACACCCTGCATACCTGCCCAGATCCTGGGCCCTCTTACCCACTTCATTGTTTCCCTACTCGCCAGCTAGTCCAGCTTGAATTTCAATGTAAACACACATTTGCATGCTCATTCCTCATTCACAAGTCCTCCTGGGTATACCAGCATGAACACACCACCTGCCTGATACACCAGCCCAGACCCGAGGCCTCTGCTACCCACCAGCTCACTTATCACATCCATCTTGATAATAAAAACAATATGCGTAGGGTGTTAGAAAATGAGCTTTCATAGGAAAGCGAATATACCTGTAGAACCCATGCACAACAGGACTGTGGAAATATGGACACTCAGCTCCCTGCCAGCAAGTAGCACCTTGCAGTTGGTCTGTGACCCATGCCCCATTCCAGGTAGATGATATCAGTCAATCTTCCCTTGTCTGTTGATGAAGTCACACCATTGTAGGACAATGGATCAGTCCAGCAGAATCTGCCACTGATGAAGCCATATTGGCCATCTCAGATCACCTCTTTGTCTTCCATATGCTTTAGCATAACATCCAGGACCTGTTCTATGATCCTGCTAGGCACTGACACGAGTCTGACTGGTTGGTAGTTCCCAGGGTCCTCCTTATTACCTTTTTTTTTTAAAATATGTGTGTGATAATCCCTTTTCCGCAGTCACTGGGAACTTCATCTGACTAGCATGATTTTTCAAATATGATAGAGAGTAGCTTAGCAACTACATCAGCCAATTCCCTCAGGACACGGGGTTGCAGGGTCCTGGGACTTGCTGGGTACCCTAGACTTGTGTATGTTTGGCTTTCTCAGGAGATCAGATCCTGATCTTTTACAATAAGAAGGACTTCGGTTCAGGGTTCTGGGTCCCTCAGGGTTCAGGGACTTGAGAGGTGTGGGAAGAGTGACTGCCAGTGAAAATAGAGGCAAAAAAGATGTTGAGTACCTCAGCTTTCTCCATGACAGTTGTCTCTAGTTTTACTGTCTTATTTATTGGGGGCAGGGTGTATATTTTCTTAAATCTTCCTTTTCTGACCCACATAACTGTAGAAGCCCATCTTACTACTTTTCACATTCCTTGCCAAATTCAGCTCCAGCTGTGCCTTAGCTTTCCTGATCCCATCCCTACAAACCAGGCAGCATCCCTACATTCTTCCCAGGACATATGTCCTTAGTTCCACTGCCGATGAATTTCCAATGATGCTTTCTTGTCTTCTTTGCTTGATATTTTGCACATGGGAATCAAGACCTCACGTGCTCTGAGAAAAACATCCTTAAAGAGCTGCCAACTATGTTCTGCTCATTAATCCTGGAGGGCAGTTTCCCAGGAGAAACTGCTGCTGACTCTAAATTGCCCACCCATTCAACAACAGGACAATATTTTCCTTGTTCTGGCTTTTACTACTAACATAGCAATAGAAGGTCTTTCTGATGATATTGATTTGATGTCATTATGTCAACTCTGTTTGAGCTGCAGCTTTTTAATATAATTCCTAGCTGCTCATGCAATATTTTTGAATTCTTTCTATTTAACCTGACCTTTCTGCTGTTTCCCTATGCTGCCTTTTGCATTGGAGCTCCATCAAGTGTTCTCTGCTTAGCCAAGCCAATTTTCTGAGACTTCTACTTCCATTCTTGAATACTGGGATGGACTCTTCTAGCACTTGGAGGATGCTGTCCTCAAAGACCTGCAAGTTTCCTGAACTCCTTTAGACTTGAGAGCTCCCTCCTGTGGAATCTCACCCATCAGTTTCCTGGAGAAACTGAAACCTATTCACTTGAATTCTATGGAAGGTACTCTACTACTCTCCTTCTCAAAAAGAGTAGTCAGGCATTGGAAGGGGTTGCCCAGGGAGCTGGTGGAGTCACCGTCCCTGTGGGTGTTTAAGGAAAGCTTGGACCTGGTGCTTAGGGACATGGTTTACTGAGTGACATTGGTAGTAGGGTGATGGTTGGACCAGATGATCTTGAAGGTCTTTTCCAACCTTAATGATTCTATGATTATCTAGAACTCACCTAGTTAAAGGATGCCACTGATTATCACATCTGTAACAAGTTCTTCCTGCTTATCAAGTCCTTCTGAGAACATTTGTTTTTTACCTGCATTCAGCGAGAGTTTAACTGAAGACTTATTTATTTAGTGTGACAAAACAATGGAATTTCTTTTCATGTCAGCAGCACTGGTTGTAGGTAGCTCTCCTGCACCCAATAAAATTTTAGAAGTCTCAGAGTAGTCAAAATTACTTATACTGCATACTAATTAGCTCAACATCTGCAAAACACATTTGAGAAACAGCTGCATGCACTTGCCAAACATCTGCTTAATCAATGAGTTGGTGATGTTGTACTCTTTTGGTATCACATTACTTAGTACATATCAAACATTGTCTATCCAAAGCTATATTTTGCTGAGCTGGCAGACGTTAGTTATTGTTGTATTTTCTTCCAAAATAGTATCATAGTCATGGTCAAGATCATCATCCTACGCAGTTAAGAACGCCAAAAGATAAAATAAATGTCATCCTTCACTACGCTAAAAATCACAGCTGCCCCTCAGGCAGGTACATCTGGGATGGCATTGCTTAATATCTCCCATATTATTCCATGAGTACAAATCTCTGTAAGATGTGATTCCTACCACCACTACCTATTTTCTGCCAGCTATAGATGTCAGATGCAGAATTGCCCTAATTCTTACATAGTACAGTTTTGACATTCTGGTCATTTGCAGCTCTGCCTGGGGGGGATGAAGTATGAATCAAGAGACTATGGGTGAGGATTAAAGGGCAGGCCAGCAGGGTTGACATTGTGGTGGGTGTTTACAGGCCACTGGATCAGGAAGAGAAAGTGCGTGAGGCCTTCTACAGGCAGCTGCAAGTTGCCTCCCATTTGCAGGCCCTGGTTCTTATTGGGGACTTTAACCACCCTGATGTTTGCTGGGAAGACAACACAGCTCAGAATAAACAGTATAGGTTACTGCAGAACATTGTGGATAACTTCTTGATGCAGGTGGTAGGTGAGCCAATGAGGAGAGGGGCGCTGCTGGAAGAAAGAAGAAAGCATACATTGTGTGGAAGAAGGGACAGACCACTTGAGTGGAATATAGGAACACTGTCAGAGAATACAGGGAGGAAGGCCAAGGCCTGGTTAGAATTAAATTTAGCAAGAGACATCAAGGACAACAAGAAGGACTTCTTCAAATACATCAGCAGCAAAAGGAAGATTAAGGAAAATGTGGGTGCACTGCTAAATGAGGTGGGTACCTTGGTGACAGTAGATACAGATAAAGTGGAGTTATGGAATGCCTTCTTTGCTTCAGTCTTCACTGCTAAGGCTAGCCTCCACACACTACCAAGCCTGGAAACAAGAGAGAAAACCGTGAGAGAGGAAGACTTTCCCCTGGTTGAAGAGGATTAGATTAGAAGTTATTTAGGCAAGCTAGACACCCACAAATCTGTGGGTTCCAATGGGATGCACCTGAGGGTGTTGAGCGAGTTGGCGGACATGATTGCTGGACCGTTTTCCATCATCTATCAGTGGTCACGGTCATCCAAAGAGGTGCCGGATGACTGGAGACTTGCTAATGTGACGCCCATCTATAAGAAGGGTTGTAAGGAGGATCTGGGGAACTACAGGCCTGTCAGCCTGACCTTGGTGCCAGGAAAGGTGATGGAGCAAGTGATCTTGAATGCAATCACACAGCATATACAGGACAACCAGGGGAACAGGCCCAGACAGCATGGGGTCATGAAAAGCAAGTCCTGCCTGACTAACCTCATCTTGTTCTATGACCACGCAATCTGCCTGGTGGATGAGGGAAAGGCTGTTGACGTAGTCTAACAGCAAACCTTCAACAAGGTCTTTGACACAGTCTCCCACAGTATTCTGCTGGAGAAGCTGGCAGCCCATGGCTTGGACAGGTACACTCTTTGCTGGGTTAAAAACTGGCTGGATGGCTGGGCCCAGAGGGTGGTGGTGAATGGAGTGAAATCCAGCTGGCAACCGGTCGCCAGTGGTGTTCCCCAGAGTTCAGTGTTGGGGCCCACCCTCTTTAATATCTTTATTGATGATTTAGATGAGGGAATTGAGTGCACCCTCAATAAGTTTGCAGATGACACCAAGGTGGGGGGAAGTGTTGATCTGCCGGAGGGTAGGAAAGCCCTGCAGAGGGACCTGGACAGGTTGTATGGATGGGCAGAGGCCAATGAGATGAGGATCAATGTGGCTAAGTGCTGAGTCCTGCACTTTGGCCACAAGAACCCCACGTAACGCTACAGGGTTGGGGCAGAGTGGCTCGAAAGCTGTGCACAGGAAAGGGATCTGGGGTTGTTAGTCAACACTCGCCTGAACACGAGCTGGCAGTGTGCCCAGTAAACCATATCATTGAGCTCTACACCCAAATGTCTTTTAAAGACATCCAGGGATGGTGATCTTATTTGGTCTGGATCTTATTTGTGTCTGCTTACTTACACTGTAAAAATCTCTCAACAGACAGTGCTCTAAACTAGAAAAATTTATTCTGAATTTACCACACAGCATAAATGTTCTTCAGGAAATATTAGTATCATTACAGAAAAGTTTAAGCAGAATTCAGTAGTCAAAATAAGGTAATGTGGTGGTTTTACTCGGGTGGGCGGCCGAGCTCCACCACAACCGCTCTCTCACTCCCCCTCCTCAAAGAGGAACGGGGAGAAAATACAATGAAAAGGGCTCACGGGTTGAGATAAGCACGAGGAGATCGCACAGTAATTATTGTGACGGTGTCCTGGTTTCAGGTAGGACAGAGTTAATTTTCCTCCTAGTAGCTGGCAGGGTGCTATGTTTTGGATTAGAATGAGAAGAGCGCTGATAACATGCTGATGTTTTAATTGTTGTAGAGCAGTGCTTACACCAAGCCAAGGACTTTTCAGCCTCTCGCTCTGTCCTGCTAGCGAGCAGGCTAGGGATGCAGCAGGAGCTGGGAGGGGACAGACCCAGGACAGCTGACCCAAACTGGCCAAAGGGGTATTCCATACCATCTGACGTCATGCTGAACAATATATAGGGGTGGCTAGCCGGGGTGGAGGGGGGGGCCGGCTACTCGGGGATAGGCTGGGCATCGGTCAACGGGTGGTGAGCAATTGCATTGTGCATCACTTATTTCGTACACATTATTACTATTAATACTATTATTATTATTATTATTGTTGTTGTTGTTATTCTTTTCCCTGTCTTAATAAACTGTCTTTATCTCAACTCACAGGCTTCACTTTCCCGTTTCTCTCCCCCATCCCGGAGAGGGAGGGGGGAGGATGAGCGAACGGCTGTGTGGTGTTTAGCTGCCAGCCGGGCTAAACCACAACAGACGGGCAAAACAGACTCAGCATAGGGAGACAGTAAGATTTATTGCCTATTACTAACAAGCTAGAGAAGCGAGAAACAAAGGAAAGAAACCGAAAGCACCTTCCCCCCCATTCACCCTCGTCCACCTCCTCCGCCCCGAGCGGCGCAGGGGAACGGGGGAATGGGGGTTATGGTCAGTCTATAGCGCTTCTTCGCCGCCGCTCCTTCTCGGTCACTCTCGTCCCCTGTGCTGTGGGGTCCCTCCCACAGGATGCAGTCCTTGCCGAACTGATCTGACGTGGGCTGCCCACAGGCAGCAGCTCTTCAAGAACTGCTCCAGATATGGGTCCGTACCACAGGGTCCATCTCTCAGGAGCAAACTGCTCCAACCTGGATCCCCCATGGGCAGCAGCTCCTGCCAGGTCACCTGCGTGGTCTCCTCTCCATGGGCTACAGGTCTGGCCTGGAATCTGCTCCGGCAGGGGTCCTCCACAAGCTGCAGTCTCTGTCAGTGCAGGTTCACCTGCTCCACCGTGGTCTCCTCCACGGGCTGCAGCGTGGAACCCTACTCTACCGTGGTACTCCATGGGCTGCAGGGGGACAACCTGCTTCATTATGGTTCTCACCACAGGCCGCAGGGGACTTCTGCTCTGGCACCTGGAGCACCTCTCCCCCTCCTTCTTCACTGACTTTGGCGTCTGCAAGGCTGTTCCTCACTCCCTCACTCCTCTCACTCTCCCAGCTGCTGTGTGGCTCAGCATTTTTTTTTGTTTGTTTGTTTTTTTCCCCTGTCTTAAATATGCTCTCACAGAGGCGCAAAACAACATCACTTATTGGCTCAGCTCTGGTCAGCAGTGGGGCCCTTACCAAACATGGGGCAGCTTCTAGATCCTTCTCACAGAAGCCACCCCTATGGCCCCCTGCTACCAAAACCTTGCCACGTAAACCCACTACAGGTAACCATCCAAATGAGAAACTTGTCAAAGCAGCTCCAGTTTTATGCCTGCATAGTGACTCTTATCCTAGAATCACCAATATGACAAATGAAGAAATGTCATAGCATAAGATAGCACCATCTGAGTTGGAATAGACCTTCAAGATCATCAAGTCCAACCACCAGCCTACCTAGCAAGTCCCATCGCTAAACCATGTCACTCAGTGCCACATCCACACATCTCTTAAATACCTACAAGGGATGGGGACTCCACCACTTTCCTGGGCAGCCCATTCCAATGCTTGACCACATAACAGAGCATTCATTTGTCTTATATTTGAAACAGTCTAGACAATGTTAAAGAAAAAAAAATGTTATGGAATTGCAGAAATTAGTGATGACTAGGATTACAGAATTAATTTTTTTTTAATGACAGATGTGATTTCTAATATATTTTTCTTTCAACTTTCAAAGACATAAGATTAAGTATCATTTCAGATTTTTAGATTTTTAAAGTTTTATATATATAAAATATACAAATTCATCTGTAAAAATTATTTATGCAACAATTCAGAAAATTATCATTCACTCATGATTTTATGGTGTAAGAAAGGGGAAAAACAGGCAGCTTTTTAGACATTTGCATGTCTTTATATCTGAAGCTTTTCATGTGATCATCCATGATACACCATATGAAGTTTTTTCAGTGATAACTTGGATTTTGTATGAGGATCTCCGTAACAAGTGCAGTACTAATCATCCTTCCTTTCACTCAAATCCAGTCACATGCTGATCACTTACACTAGTCCCATTTTTTTCCTTTATAACATTATTTTCCACAGTAGTGAGAAAACTCAGTGATATAAAGTATAGCTTTAACAAGTTAAGCTACCACTTCCTTGGTAAGGAATAAACTGAAATAAGGCAACTGAAATAAGGCCTGGAATAACCAGGCTAATAGCATACTCACATGAAGAAGGGAGAGGCCTGAAATTTTGCTTTTGTAATGAAAAACTCTTCTCATATAACTTTACCAGTTTACCAGCTCTTCTAACCCTTCCATATTGACAAGCAGCATAATACTTTACAGAAGCTATTACAGGAGTAGCTGGCAAATGGAATAGAGAAGACATGGTCTTACATTTCTCCATCATGTGCAATTTCTTCAATATCTTTGATAGAAGGCACTTTGTAAACACAAAACATAATATTGAAAACAATGAGCATTTTCTCTTAACAAACAACTCCTCTGAAATGTCTGTCCAAAAAACCAAACAAACAAACAAAAACAAACAAATGAAAAAACAATCACAGAATCACAGAATGTTAGGGATTGAAAGGGACCTTGAAAGATCATCTAGTCCAATCCCCCTGCCGGAGCAGGACCGCCTAAATCACGTCACACAGGAATGTGTCCCGGCGGGTTTTGAATGTCTCCAGAAAAGGAGACTCCACAACCCCCTTGGGCAGCCTGTTCCAGTGTTCTGTCACCCTCACCATGAAAAAGTTTCTTCTCACATTTAAGCGGAACCTGTTATGTTCCAGCTTCCACCCATTGCCCCTTGTCCTATCATTAGATGTTACTGAGAAGAGCCTGGTTCCTTCCTCCTGACAATCATCCTTTATATATTTATAAACATTAATAAAATCACCCCTCAGTCTCCTCTTCTACAAGCTAAAGAGACCCAGCTCCCTCAGCCTTTCCTCGTAAGGGAGATGCTCAACTCCCTTAATCATCCTTGTGGCTCTATGCTGGACTCTCTCAAGCAGTTCCCTGTCTCTCTTGAACTGAGGGGCCCAGAACTGGACACAATATTCCAGATGTGGTCTCACCAGAGCAGAGTAGAGGGGGAGGAGAACCTCTCTCGACCTCCTAACCACACACAAGGTGATGGAACAGATCATCCTGCAGGTCATCTCCAAGAATGTGGAGGATAAGAAGGTGGTCAGGAATAGTCAGCATGGGTTCACAAAGGGGAAGTCATGTTTGACCAATCTTCTATCCTTCTACGATGAGATGACTGGCTGGGTAGATGAAAGGAGAGCAGCGGATGTAGTCTACCTTGACTTCAGCAAGACTTTTGACACTGTCTCCCATAACACCCTCATTTGCTGATGGCACAAAGCTGGGAGGAGTGGCTGATACCCGAGAGGGCTGTGCTGCCATTCAGAGGGACCTCGATAGGCTGGAAGGTTGGGCTGAGAGGAACCTCAGGAAGTTCAGCAAGGGCAAGTGCAGGGTCCTGCACCTAGGGAGGAATAATCTCAAGCACCAGTACAGGTTGTGGGGTGACCTGCTGGAGTGCAGCTCTGCAGAGAGGGACCTGGGAGTACTGTTGGACAGCAGGCTGACCGTGAGTCAGCAATGTCCCCTTGTGGCCAAGAAGGCCGACGGTATCCTGGGCTGCATTTAGAAGAGTGTTGCCAGCAGGTCAAGGGAAGTGATCCTCCCACTCTGCTTAGTCCTGGTGGGTCCACACCTGGAGTATTGTGTCCAGTTCTGGGCTCCCCAGTACAAGAGGAACATGGAACTACTGGGGTGAGTTCAGAGGAAGGCTGTTAAGATGATTAGAGGACGGGAGCATCTGTCGTATGAAGACACGCTGAAAGAACTGGATCTGTTTAGCCTGGAATAGAGAAGACTGAGGGGAGACCTCATTCATGTATATAAATATCTGGGGGGAGGGTGTTGAGAGGATGGAGCCAGTCTCTTTTCAGCTGTGTCCTGCAACAGGATGAGAGGCAATGGGCACAAACTGAAGGACAGGAGGTTCCGGCTGAATATGAGGGGGCATTTCTTTACTGTGAGGGTGACAGAGCACTGGAACAGGTTTCCCAGAGAGGTTGTGGAGTCTCCTTTTCTGGAGATATTCAAAACCCACCTGGATGCTGTCCTGCGCAGTGTGCTCTAGATGATCCTGCTCTGGTGGGGGGTTGGACTAGATGATTTTCAGACGTCCTTTCCAACCCTGTCCATTCTGTGATTCTGAGTAATAGCAGGGGCTAATAGAAGATTTCACAAGCTTTGTCAATCCAAAAGTACACTGGATGTGGGCCCCCAGTAGACAGTACATACACCTCTCTAGTTGTCAATAGATGGCTGCCTCTGTCCCCTGCAGCATTACACATTACAAGCCACACATTACAGTGACTCACAATTTCTCCCTAGTGCTCTTACACAGTTTAAGGTTAGGTTGGCCGTTCTTTGTAAGCCATTCTTTGTAAGCAAGTCTGGCCCCTCTTCAGCTTTGAGAGTGGTGAAGCTGTGTTGAGCTCCAAGGAAGTTTCTTTCCTTAGTACTCGCTTAGTGGGATTTTGACATGGTAAGGTACTTGTTACTTTTTAAAACATGCATGTGTGGATTGTCTAAATTAACAGTAACTGCCGCTTAATGATTCTTTATGTCTTCTGAAAGTAGCTACATTTAGTGGTGTATGTACAGTTCAACTTTGATTCCTCTGGAAGTCATCTACCTTTTAACAGCCATTTCACCCACTTGGGACCCTTTTCTAAATTTAGATAAAAATCTAGGTAGGCAGTAGTTCCAAGAGAGACAGCTGCATTTGAACCAGGAATGCCATCACATTGAAAGAATAGATAAAATTTGACTTTCATGTTTTTCTTTTCAATTTCTCTGTAAGGGAAATGGATAGCATTTCTCTCTTCTGTAAGTGCAACACAACTGAACACATATCACTTTGCCTTCTTTGAGGGATTATACTGAAAGTGACCATTTATTTAATGTTTGCACTTCATAAAATTTCTAATTGTAGAAAACAAAAGGTAATCTACTCTGTGACCTGGCTCAGTATCACTTCGGAGATGCCTTGACTGCTTTGACTTCATTTGCATTATGAGCTGAATGCTTCCAAATCTCAAAGTTAGTGCCACTTTTTAATCAGAAAACCAGTGAGGATTTTTAGCACGTTAAGTATACTTACTGGAAACTGATGGGCACAGAGTTCTGTTCTACTGCAGGACAGTATTCCAGGGATGTGAGGTTCATATTTACTATAAATTGTCTCCTTTCAAGTAAGATTAAAATTTAAAATACTGTAAATGCCAACTCCCTAAAGTATAAATGAGAGATTAAATTTACAATGACTTCCAGAATTATTTCCTTTTTATATCCTTGCTTTTTTTCATATTTCTTCAGATTTTTTGTTTGTTTGCTTCTAATCTTTTTTTGGGCTGTGCCTTTAGTTTTGCTTACCCAAACAATATTTTGTTCATTTTGAAGGGGTTTTTCTTCCTTTCCACCCATCAAAATCCTTCCATTGACTATGTATTTTAAATTGGCTCAACTTGTTCTCTTCATCCTCAGCTCCCTATGAGATACTACTTGTTTCCCACATTCTCTACTTCAAAGAGTAGCAGGGCTTGCAAAAGTAACCAGAATTATCAATATAGATTGCACTTCAAACCTTTTGGGAATTTGACAATATAATATTTAATGACATTATTGTAACTGTTGAATATGTTAGATAGAGATAGATGAATTCTCCAGAGAAGGATTTGTGAACATCATATCTCCCTCTCCTTAGCTATTCCTGGACTCCTTTTTTAGTTATAGTTTTTATATTCATAAATGTTTATTGGTCCTTAAGTTTGTCTGATTATTAGGATATGAAAAATTGCATTAAAAAGGATTTTCTTATTTAAAGTATGTGCTATTTCCATGCTTTAAAATATTCAGAAATCCAGTCAGGCAGAAGAGCCATTAATATATGATTTTGAAATCCACCATGATTGAATATATGTGTTTTATTTACTTCCATATAAAATCACTGTATCTATATGTCAGAGGTGTTATCATGTACTGCTATTCTTTGTTACTACTTTAACACCTAGCATGCTTTGCAACTTTTGATTTTATAAGATGACTAAATTTCTAAGACAAGAAACAATATTGCTTGCCTCTTAGTACCCAGTCAAAATTTGTAAAGTTAACGGTTTATATGGAACCAGATACTTTTAATTTTCAAATAAGAAAGTTGAACCAGAGAGTGTACTGTGAAAGAACTGATGATATGTATGGAGTTTTGGCTTGGTTTCATACTTATGGGTCACTTTTCAAAGCTGAACTACACTTCAAAATGGCTGAATAAGAAAATAATTAATCGGTATCCCTAAATATCATGCTTTTGCTCTTGGGTGCATTTTTATGGAGGGAAGGGAGGGAATGGGGATGAGGCAATGAGTTCTCACCTAAAGCTAGCTATCTCATGATAAAGTCCTAATTGGGAGATAATTCTTGCTAGTGTTAGTGTTAAGAGGTAGTACCATATCCCACTTAGGCTTAAGTTTTCCTTGTTAACTCCAGTGCAGACTATAACAACCACAAGACTACATACTTTCTTCCCCCTACATGCTGCAATAGTTCTTACCATCAGAACAGCAAATTCATTATGTAGTCATTGATATTCTTTCTGTGCCTTGCACAATAACTCTTAGCCTTTCCTAGTATCACTTGCCTACAGAGAAATTACAGATGTCAGGGTCTTAAAAGCTGTTTCCCATAAAGGTATTTGAAATTATCATTGAAGATTGGGATCTAATTTGTCACGCTAAGATAAATTAAATTTAGCATCTTTGTTCCCATTTTGCATATGATGAAATTGAGATAGAGTTGAACTGCCCAGGGGAATAGTATTAAATAGTTGCTAGCACAGATGTAATGTTAAACTTTATTAATGTTAAACTTTAGTATAATATCTGAACTGCTATACTAAATATAATGCATTGTGTAGTAAGTAAAAAAAGTGATCTTTTCCTCAATACCCCCCCCCCCAAATATACACAATACATATTAGGTGGAACCAAATCAATTTATTTTTTTCAGTTGCGCTTGTTGGATTGGTGCTAAAGGCACAATAAAAATTTGAGCACTTAAATCCAAACTCTGATATGAATTGAAAGTTTAGCATAATTATCTAACAGTTCTGAGATGCACAGCTGTGAGGGGAAACGTATTTTAGATGACCAAGAATAGTATTGTATAGAGATCACAGAATCACAGAATGATAGGTCATTTCATTTCACCAGTCTTTTTCAGCTTGATTTTATTTCCATCATGACTTTCCTCTCACTCCAAATATTGAAATTTTCATTAAAAAGTATGTCTCCTCACTCAGTCAAATAGATTCATTAGGCTGCTGCAAAACAGAATTTTCTAGGATGAGAAATAAATGTCAGAATAAATAAATAAATAAGTTATCAGGTTACATCAAAATGCTCTACAATATGGAGGAAAAGAGCTAATTAAAAAAATTTAAGGACAAAAGCCGGTCTGAATTCAAATAATTAGAATGTTTTTTGAAAACACTAGAAAACATTTTAACATTCTTTTTTTCCCCATCAACTTTAGGAAAATCAGTCAAACAAATAGTCACCTAAGCATTTGCTACATAAAATTCCTGTTTGGAGAAAAATTGCTTCAGCACCATCACACTCTGTAGGAATTCAACTCTGGTATATGCACGAATGTGCTGTTTACGCTAAGACATCCAAAGCTGTTCATATCCTTTAAGTTTGTTGTTTGTTTTGTTGGCTGCTGAACTGTGTGGAAAGCAAATTCTATCTATCTGTTGTCTGATTTGACTTTTCTGAGTAAAGATAATAGGCCAACTCTTTCTAAGTACCCAAATGTCTGATAGGGAGTGAGAGAGAATTTGTCCTAAGAGAACGGTATAGAATTTTACCCCTTCTAAGCCTTTTTCCTGTCAAAAGTCAAGCCCTTTATATTTAACCTCTTTAAAAACCTTTTAAAAGACTACGGCTTAGAGACCTTGAAAAATTGCTGTTTGCCTGGTATCTTTAATATGTGTTGCTGAGAACAAAAGCATTATTGCTGTCCATAGGGGAAAAGCTGGTCACAGTGATCAACAGAAGTTATATGTAAAGTAAGTTTGCTGATGTTCTTATCTAACCTGAACCCACTTGTGAGACCCTCATGTGAGAAAGATGATAGCCAACTGTATAGAGTGAGTTACTTTTGTTCTCCACACCTTTAAAGCCATTCATCTGTTTGCATGAAGACAGATCACTCATCCTGATTGTCCTTCATGCTTGGATGAAACAAAGGTTTATGTTCTCAGTCACTAAGGTTCTCACACTTGTGCATGTAGTCCCCCAACCCCTTGTAATTCCTTTTATAGGAAAGCAGCAGTTTTAAAGCCAGCAGGGTGATGAGAATCTCTGAGTTCATTAGGGTCTATCTTCACACAACTCAGCAGACAGGCTGTACCCAGAGACCTAGCTCAAGCCAGCCTGACAAACCTGCAGCAGATAACAATCATTCCAACCCATGCTTCATTGATCCTAACAAACTTTCTTTGATTTCTGGTCATGATTAGAGAATGAAGCTGCCTTCCATGGTTTATGGTGATGGCTAGATGACACTGTGGCTTTGTTATGTCTATTTAACAAGAGACCTGTTACCTAACTCATCCTCACACTTCAGTTTTCATGCTCTTTTGGTTAAATAACATAAGAGAGAAGAAATAATAGTCTGATTCCTGGGCCTTCACATCTTTTTTTTTTACTTTTTTTTCTTTTTTTTTTTTTTTCTAATATCATGAAATTTTCCTTCAGGGATGGCAAATACCTGCTAAGATATTTTTGTCGATGTAACAGAGGTAGGCGCTAAAGGGAGCTCATGGAGGTAAGTCCTTTTCCTCTTTGCCGATATACTTTTGGTTTAGTGACTCACTCGGGGGAAAAGACTAGCTTAGGATAACCAAAAGGCATGGATAGCTGTTCCCTAGGGACTGGGTTTTAAGCATACACCTGTTGCCTGTCATGAAACGAAACACATGGTTTGCCTGAAAAGTAAAGCTGAAGACCTTCAAGCAAACCTTAACCATTCGGGCCGCTGTCACTATTGTTCTTCCTTTTTCTGTAACGAGAAACAAAACATACCTGAAAGGAAAAAAAAAAAAGCAAACTTCTGGCAGTCTTTGGTATTCTCTTAAAATTCTGCTGTTTCTCTTAAAATCTGTTCTTCAAAATATATGCTGAAAGTCCCATGTGGAGTATAAGTAGAATACATTAGACTTCATATAACTTTTGAACAAAGCCCTTTCTTTTTAAATCAGGAAGCAGTTTGGAAGAGAAGTTGGTGGTGTCTGTCACTCAGCGACTCTCCAGCAGGCTGTCTCTGGAGTGCAGCCAAGTCACCTTCTTTAGCCAAATGTTGCAACTCTCTGCCACTCCCATATTGACCTTTTCCACAGAAGCAGAAGCTTCCCTCTCAGATTGTTTATTCCAGGTGGAACAAGGAAAGTGCCATTTAGAGACATACATCAGAAGGAGAAAGAGATGGAAGTGGCACAGAACCATGGAGATGGTCCTGCCTGAGGATCATGGGTTGCTTCTCTGGCTCTGGAGATCTCTTTTGCACAACTTGCAGGGTGAAAGACCTCAGGCCGGGTTCCTGGATGAAATTAACCTATTGCAGGGAAAAAAAAAAAAAAAAAAAAAAAAAAAAAAAGTATGGCCAATATTTCCCATACTTTACAGTCTTTTATTTCAGTATTTTTTTTTCCTCCTTGTCTGCTCTCCCCACTTGGTGTTTACCTGTTTTCTGGATGCATAGATTTGGATGCAGAGAATAATTGCTGTCTCCAGGCAGCCTGGAAACATTTCTTCATTTCATATATCATTGGTTGTTAAAAAATGGGCATTCCAAAGAAGGTAAGGACAAACAAAAAGGCACTACAACAAAATAACACAGATGATTTGACTTCAGCAGCTCGAAATTGTCAGGGAAAGCACAACAGACTGTAGTAGTCTTCTGACGTCATTAATAGTCTGTGGTCTTGAGGTAGGCTTCCTCTAACCTTTGGCCCAATTGCAACCAGAACTTTGATGTGTCACACCCATTGTTATTTCATATGCTCTCTGCTATGTCTCTTCTCTGCTGAAACATTTGTGGAGAGGGACACATTTTTAAAATGCTTGTACTTTGTTCTGACTATGGATAAGAAGATTACCGGCTAGCATTAATTTTCTACCATGAACACACAAGGTCCAAGGGAAAAAATAAATAAGTCATCCATTGTGAAATTATATAATCTCTTCAGTTAGGCTGAATTTATGTGGTCACAGTAAGCTGACGTTATGTGCTTTGGCTACCACTGAAAGTAGAAATGTTCCTCTCCCTCTTTCCAAAACTTTTCACTCTAACACCTTGCTTGTGTCAGCACTAATGCTAATGTGACTGTGCTGTGAGTTGGAGGAGAAAAATGATCTTGCAGAAGACTAGAAACCTGAAGAAAAGGTCTGTTTCCAGCTGGATGGGTTCTTGATGTGTTTGCTGTGTACTGAACAAGCATTAACACATGCAAAAGAAAGTAGGAGCAGAGGGAAGGGTGGTTCAAAATGGTTATGGAGCTGCAGCCCAAGACACTACATGCTAATGTCTCCCTCCTCAGACAGTGATGTCTGCTGAGGTGGAGGTTAGTCAGCTAGTCACTAGAGGGGTTCCGCAGGGCTCCATTTTAGGACCAGCCATCTTTATTGTTTTCATAAATAACTTGGATGCAGGACTTGAAAGAATACTAAGTAGGCTTGCAGCCGATACTAAATTGTGAGAAGCTGTTGACTCTTTTGAGGGCAGAGAGGCCTTGCAGAAAGATCTTGACAGATTAGAGGGCTGGGCAATCATAAACAATATGAAGTTTAAAAAGAGCAAGTGCCAGATTCTGCACCTGGGACAGAGCAACCATGAATTACGTGACGACTATGGGACAAGAGGCTGGAAAGCAGCCTCACGGAAAGGCATCTGGGGATTTTGGTCAACATCACTTTGAACATGAGTCAATAGCATGATCTAGCAGTCAAAAGCGTTCCTGGGGTGCTTCAAACACAGTATTGCAACCTGGTCAAGGGACATTAGAGATGGTCCAAAGGAGTACTATGAAGATGGTGAAGGGTCTGGAGGGCAAGACATATGAGGAGTGACTGAGTCACTTAGGGACTGAGTGACTGAAGTCACTTAGTTTGTTCAGACTGGAGAGGAGAAAATGGAGTGTAGGCCTCATGGTCTACAGCTTTCTCACGAGGTGGAGCGGAGGGGCAGGTGTTGATCTCTTTTCTCTGGTGACAGAGATAGGACCCAAGGAAATGGCTTGAAGCTGAGACAGGCTGGGTATCAGGAAAAGGTTCTTCACCAAGAGGGTGGTCAGGCATTGGAACAGGCACCCCCAGGGAACTGGTCACAACAACAAGCCTGTTGGAGATCAAGAAGCATTTGGACAGTGCGCTTAGACATATGGTCTAATTTTTGGGTGGACCTGTGTGGAGCTAGGATTTGGACTCCATGATCCTTGGATGCCCCAACCCTGGAGGTATTCAAGCCCAGGTTGAATAAGGCCTTGGGCAACCTGATCTAGTCTCAGGAGGGTGGGAACTAGATGCTCTTCAAGGTCCCTTCCAACCCAAGCCATTCTATGATTTTATGGTTCTGTGATCCTTGTGGGTCCCTTGCAACTCTAAGATATTCTGTGATTCTGTGATTCCACAATAGGCTGGCAAAGGTACTACCACTTCAAACCTTGGTATGCTTGGTGAATGGATAGCATTTTGTGAATTTTAACTGAGAAATACCTTAGTACTTCCTTGCAGGGAGCTATAAATGACAACAAACATTGTTACAAATTTTAAGGGGCCACAGCATCAATGCTACTTAAATTATATTTAGAAGAACAGGGCATACTCAGGATGACCTGTTGCTCTATAGGTCAGAATACAGTGAGAGAGAAAAACAAAAAACAAAAAAACTTTTGTCAGGGAAGAAAGCTTTCACAATGCAAGCATAGTAGCCATAGTGGTCTTTTGCCAGGTATGTGGGTGAAACAGAGTATTGCACTGTGGATGATAATTTCCTGTGGTTGGCCAAATAGGTAAGTCATAGGACTGGCTTGATCAGTTATTTATGGTACTAAGTCTTAGGGTACACACACTGCAATTCGGTTTGGGTTAACCGTGATGACTTGCACCTGAAGAAATTCATGATCATGAAGTCAATGGAACTCAGCCTGAGAACTGAAGTATAAAGGGCCAGTAATTATACAGTAACTAGAAGTAACTGCAAACCTATCCTATTCTATTACCTAACAATGTTAATCATCACCTACTTGATGAACTGTTCAAAGAAAAAAAATAAAAATAAAAATTAATGGAATGTGTTTTAAAACAGGAAAAATATGAGATATTAGACTATTTTAATTATTACTGACTTCCTTTTAAAATTTTAGACTATTTAAAAGTAGGAATAGAATAGCAATATTCTGAAGCTTAGGGCCAGAGGCAGCAACAAGCTGAATGAGAGGAGTGAACAGTCACAGAATAGGTGAATAGGTAGGCAGGTGTGTGCATGGAGGGAAGATTTCCTAAAATAATGAAATGAATAGAGAAGAATGACCCTGTCCTTCATATAACAGAAGAAATATGAGATGTTGCCAACTGAAAAGAAGTGCTTTTACATAGTGTAATTCACTTCTGGAACAGGATATAGTGAGGTAAAAAGTGCAGCATAATCCCTCCCCCCCCCCAAAAAAAAAAAAAAAAAGTAGAGAATGTAGATAGGTAGATTGAATTCATAGTTAATAGCATAAACCTATTGTTTACCTGTATACAGTCAGAGATGCAGGAGACTTGTTTAATGGCATTCTTAAGGTGAAACTCTACCAGGAAAGGGACAGTTTAATTTGCTGCACATTCTCCCATCCTCAATACTGTTATGCTAGTTTACATGATGCTCCCCTCAACATGTACACTTAACTGCCTCATATATTTCATCGCTGGATCTGATCCTGATATTGGCCTTTAAAAAAATCTCTGGCATCTTTCTCCATCATACATATTGTTGTCCATGTTCTCTAACAGAACAGTGAATTAGTCATCTGCAACTGTGTCACAATATGGTGTTATCCTAGCTTAACGCAATAAAAAAGGAAATCACTGTTCATTGTAAAGAAGTTTATGTTGCACAAGTGTCATGTAACCCTGATTTTTAATTGTGATTCATGGACTTGAATAAGTTGAAATAAGAGCTTTCTTCTAGTAATTCATGTCTTCCAGCAGGTCAGTGTTGATTAAAAACTTTGACTATAGCATAGGGAAAAATGTATTATAAATCTTAGTTAAATTAAAAATTGGAATGAGTTGATCTTCCAAACATTTTTATTTCTTTGTAAGCTGATATACCACTTGATTATGCATTTTTAAATGATTATATATAATTAGATTATGCATATATTTTTGGAAAATATATAGCATTTTTGTATATAGCATATAACATTCCTGCTATAGGTAAGGCCACGGGCTATCAGTGGTGTGTTCATGTTTCATGTTAAATCAACTTTGTTTAGTCAGGTATCTAAAAGTGCCCAACTACCTAGCAGGAACTGGAATTTCGTGTAGAACTGTCTGGGACATTCTTTTAGATGATTACATAGATAACATGCTGAGGAATGCAGCACTGCTAGCAGAGTATTAGCAACGTAGTCATTACTGTAAAAGAATGACTTTTTCTAACAGGTTTATCTAAAGGTTTATTATATAACACAAACAGCCCAGAGCCATTGCATTTTTATGAGCTAATTCCTACTGTCAGTGACGCTGTCCAACCCCATTGACCTCAGCTAGCCTGTCCAAGTGGGCCCAAGAATGTATGACCTTTTGACCAATATTAATCTCCCTTCCATTGCCTCAGAGAACTACATAAATTGTTGAATTTTTGTGTTTAAATTCCAGTTAGATTTTCTTATTAAATTGTATAAGGCAAATAGAAATATATAGTAAGTACAGTGAATTGAAATAAATAGTGGGGGGAGGGAGGAAATCTGTTTTGTCCTCTGCTGGTGGAGAGTGGTGTCTTTAGCAGGTCTACTTTCCTAACAAAAGTTGAGGGAGTGCATTATGAGCACCATGGAGATAGTCTGCCGCAGTGATGTGGAAAACATCTAATATTCTAATTCTAATATTCATTATCCTTGATTCAAAGTAGGGATGTGTCTTTCCTTTCAGAACACTCCTTGTATTACTGAACTCTTGGATTTTTACACATGCAAATGTTCTTCATCTTTTTACCATTTCCATATAATTAATCCAAAAAAAGAGGAAGATTTTTCCACGTGGATACTCTGAGTTAAAGATGGAATACCTAGGAGTCTGGCACAGCCTTTTCCTAAGACTCTGATTTAAATCCTGCTTTCTGTTATGTAGCATATGGATTTAAATTCAGTGTTGCCACAGAGTAGGTGAATGAACTGAAAGACATAAGTGAGTACTGTTTTCTTTTTCTTTTAATTTTTGCGAATGATAGTTCTGTTTATTTTTGCCTCAGTCTGAAAGGATAAGTGATTCATACCTTTCAGTTATAAGCTAGTTGTAAAATTAGTTCCAAATTTCATTTTCCTTCAAGTAAAATATTTGCCCAAAATAACAAAACCATCACCAACAAATAATCAAGTTCATAAGCTTAAGTGGAGTAAACCCACATATGAAATTAAGACGTAGAGCATTTTAGTTCTGATAGATTTCAAGCATTTGATGTGCCTCAGTACCATCATAGTCAAAAGTTTCTACAAAAGGATACCACAATTAACTGCAATGATATTCTCTTAATTTGCAAAGCTGCTCCAGATTCTTTCAGTGACATTCCACCAAATTTGCTCTAGATTACCTTGTGGTCAAAATTAAGATAAGGATGAGTCCTGATTTTAAAACTATTAGGTTCCAATCTTACCCTAAACTAAGGTTTATTCTTAAAAGGGAATGAACTCTCCAGTATACCAAATCAAATATCTTAAGGGTGAGACTGTTTTATATGATAGTAATTTGCTCCACAGATTTTTGGTATGTTTATATATGTTTTCTTTACTGAAATTAGCCTGATTATAATCTCAAATGTTTCCAATTCTTTGTTGCATTTATGCATTAGAAGTTCAGTACATGCAAGTACTTCTCAAAGCTCCATCTTTTGGGGCAAAAGACAACATTTAAAGTTATAGGCACGAGCACCTTATGATGTCATGAAATCCATATTCCTTCTAACAGAACACCCTTCCTCTTTAGCACATTTCTCAAAGCACTGAACCCCTAAAACTTTTAAAACCAAAACATATAAAAGGTGAGATGATCTTCCAGGGGAGAGAAAATCCTTATCTCCTGAGTTACCTATACCTACAACAGAGCAGTATATATGTTTCAAGTCTATCCATACTGTATTTTGGAAAAGAACTCTAGTCTAGCAAAGAACATGTTTTATTGGGAGCTTTCCAGACTGCTAATTTTGATAACCATCATTAAGTGTTATTAGTACCATTTGGTATTATTCCTCAAAATAGTTTTCATGAAATAGATCTGAAATCATAAATATTTTAGTGGTTTTTAAACTTGGACTGTGTCTGGGGTGTTTGAAGCTAAAGAGGCAAATATTCTCTCTGGAAAAGAGAGAAAGCAGGTCTTAGTGGATACATCAGGGCACCGAATAACAGGATACCATAGAGGTGGACTTTTTTTTTTTTCACTTTTATTGGCTTTGTTTGCAGCACATTTTTTGACTCTCAACACTTTTTTTTTTTTTTTTTTTTTTTGTGATTATTATTACATAACAAATAGAAGAAAAAACAGCTGTGATTTGGAAAAGGCTTGACATACTCTGATGTAATCAGCAACATGAAAATGAAATATGTAATTTCATACCTCGAGTTGGGCTAGAAATAGAAAAATGATAGCTTTCACTGCAGTCTCATAGGTAGCAGTACTTACGCTGAGATGGCATGAACATAACTTGTTTTCAAAAATGATTAAACTTTTTTTCCCAATTTGTGTATGATGACAGCTATAACGGGAATAATGAAGAATGGAAGCAGCTGAGGTAAAAATAGAGAAATTGGATTGGTGTAAGTACATCCACACTGATAGTACATTAGGAAAGTAAATGACCTTTCAGCCTGTTTGAAATGTAGAAGAGTAACTATTTTCAGAATCTCTTTTATTTCCCTAATCTCTTCAGAGTCGAGGTTTATTCATTTCACATTTTTCCCTTCAGCATGGATTTCATTGTTGTTATCAATATGTTTGTTAGCTTTTTTGTTTCTCCAGATAATAAGAATATTTTGTGCATGTAATTATAGGAGGGCAGATCCTTTCCATATATATATTGTCTATTGTTATATTTTTCATTCTTTTCTAATGTCACATGAAAAAGAAAGTGACAGTAGGTCTGCATAGCAAATACATGAGACATGCCATGCTATCAGTCTGTATCCTGCCAAATAATACACAACAGTACACTTGGACTTTGAGAAAACTGAGGTAAGGGTTCTGATGAGAGGCTCTGTTGATACTCTGTGCTATATGGTTCTGAAGAAGGTAAAAGAGCACTCATAGTTAATACCTTGGAAAGTAGTCTACTCACCTCTGACTATTATTTTGAAACACAGGCTATGCTTTCAAGGTTCACTGAAATGTCCCTAAAGAATTGCCCCAGATTTATTATTTCCAATAGAACACTGAATATAGTGTGCTAGCAATTCTAGTTTCTGTAGAGGTGGAGAAGAGGATGGTAAAAAAGCAAGTAGATACTATCTTGCTTGGTACTTCATTCCTTAGGAGCTGAAAGGATGAAGTAACAGCTTGGTCATGCAGGGAATTTGACTAAAATAAACACTAATGGATAATCTGCTCTGCACTTATTCTTGAAAGGCTCCTTTTCTTACCAAACTATGTGTACAATTCCAAAGCAGAATATCTATTCAAGAAAAAGACCTGTTTTAAACATAGATGCCAATAGCTTAACTAAAAATAAGACTTTGGATGGGATTAGGTTGATTATTGTAGCAGCGTGTTTAAAAACTGAAACCTAATTCAAATGATTTATATTTAGTTGAAGTTGTCACACATATATCTTCTCTAAACATAAATATGCATTTCTACAATTTAATGTGTGATTATGTGCTAGCTTTATTAAGTCAGTGCAAATAGGTATGGATAATATGATGTTCTCCCTGGTAAATACAAGGTAAATTTCTAGAAACAGCATTAAGCCAATAAAAGAGCACATGCATAAAGGTTTCAGGATATCCAAGGCACTGTTAACATAAGCACCTAAATGCCACTGTACAAATTAGTCATGTTCTCAATGACTGGATATCACATCAGGTTTATTTACAGATAAGAACCAGCCTATCCTAAGTGTCAGCCTGATATATTTGGACTATATTCTGAATATATCCAAGACCTCTCCTGATTTTCTGTCATTAAAACTTAGCTTTTAGATCCATTTTCCAGGTCAACTGTATGCAGACTGGCAGTTCCTAACAAGCTTATTTAGAGTCATATATGGAGCAAGTCTTCATAACGGAAAAAAATTGACTGACAAGCAGAGACGAATTTCCTCAATGCCCTTTCTGTTTTCCACTCAGATCTCTGCTGCTACCTTGTGATCATTTAGTTTCATTGCAGTAGAATAGATAACGGTTTTATATTATATCCTTAACACAAAACTGTTCAGGAATCTTATAGCAACAATACAGATTGACAGTTTCAAGTCCAGAGAAGCATCTAAGGTAGTTAAATGAGGTAGACCTTTAGTTCTGAGTGATGCTAGGCTTTTCTTAGCTCAGCAAATTTTTTGTAGATTTTAGTGCTAAAAAATAAAATACATCAGATTAATGTTCCTGTCTCAGACCAAATACCAAATTCATGACATTTACTTCCTAAAAACAAACAAACAAACAAACAAACAAAACACCACCACCGCTAACAAACCCTCAAAACCTAAATCTTGAGCTAAATGTAAACTGGCATGCAGGATTTATTTTTGCAGAGTTAACAAAATGAGGTAGATTCATTAGTATCAGATTTATTCTTATTCATCTTAATTTTTGCTAGTATCTTTTTATTCCTATAAATTTCTGTAAGGCGGTTCCCATTCTGGCCAAGAAGCCATTTAATCAGCCCACATATATTTTCCTGGATGTTTTCTCTGCTTCTGTACTGTGGCATCAACTTTATCCATGCAGTCGCCCCAGACCAGTGGGATTCCTTTCTGGGAATACAGGTTTTGTGCAAATTAAGTGTACTCCTGTGAAGCTCTCAAGTTAGGTTTTTGCAGTCCTGAGAAGTGCACATCCATCTACCTGCATCTGATATCTATTCCATCTGTTGTCAGATTTGCTACCATTTCAATGTTGGACTTGTTTTCTCAGGGACAATATTACTAAGTGTTTAAAGAAACCAAATTAAAACACTGCAATAATAAGCTGGTTCATATACATATCCTGTTGCACTTCTCCTGGCAAAATCCATCTTGCTCAGCTCTGTATCCTGGACAAAATTATATGTTTAGCTTTTGCAGGCCACCTAACACACCTGTCAGAACTGTTCTTACGTAAACTATCAGCTTAGAGTGATGACAGGCCAATCCTTCCTGGATGTCAGGAAGCAGCTGTTTGGGTGAGAGATGAGTGAATGAAGCAGCACCACTTCTGAGACTACCACTGAAGTGCTGTGTAGAAAGATATGACATGAACCAAGGGGAGTAGATCTCCTCCTTGTTCAGACAAAAGCAAGGTTAGGCTGTGCAACTCTGGGGGCCTGACATTCTACCACTGTGACCTTGTAACTCTATTTTTGTCTTACAATTGTTTGTACCTGCGTTTAAAATGCTATTCTTTATTCTCAGCAGATTTTCATAACACTAAAATGTCTAAAATTAATTTTTAAAGTCTATTATTACAATTTTGTGAAATGCAGTAAATGTAATGTGTATTAATTAAAATGTTAACAAAACTGCTATAAGGTATATTACATACTATTTGGAAAAATTCCTAAAGCAAATTCTCCTGTTTGGATAAGTGCACGTGGGGCTGGATAGCCTTACAAATCTGTCAAGTGTGTCTAACAGGACTCCATCAGAATAAGTGTACTGACGTCATCTGTAAAGAGTCCAGAAATTAAGAAATTACTTTATTTTATTAAGGAAGTAAGCTTATTGTTAGCATGCTAAAGTTTGCTCCAAAGGATTTCATCTATCCACTCAAAAATAGAAGTGAATAATTGGAAAAGGTGAAAACACAGGGTTTATTAGCTAGGCTTCCTCAAGGTTTCTATTCCCACCATTATTCTAGAAGCTGCAGAATCACCAGTGAGAATCTTCAGTCTTCAGTGAGAGAGAAAAATTACTTGATCAATATTCTGACATACAACTGATAAGAAAATTTGTTCTGCTGATGAGAGGATTTCTTGCTGCTTCTACCTCTGACTAATACATATATTATGAAAGCAAGTGGCCTGCTTATTACTTATGTGCTAAATAGTCCAATTTCACAATTTTCCTTCTGCTTGACATGGTGATCTAACTTTCCAGAAGGGCTAATTGGTCTAACAGTCCTAAAACACACTGCATTTGTTGAGGTAATTTTCAAATGCAAAGAAAAAAAAACATAAGTGTTAATCAAATTCTCTGTGAGAAGACACCAGAAGTTGCCCTATGTTAGCTAAGAGACAGTTCCAGCCAGCTCAAAAAGGGACCTGCTGCTGGCCAAAGTAGAGTCAGAGTGATGCTCATTGCACCTCTCTGACAGCATATTTAAGAAATGGAAAAAAATGCTGTATCATATCATCTGGGAGTGAGAAAATGTAGAGAAAGCAATCCTGCAGACACCAAGATCAGTGAAGGAGTGGGAGGAGTTGCTCCAGGTTCCACAGCAGAAGTTTTCCTGCAGCCCATGGAGAGGCCCATGGTGGAGCAGGCTGTCCCTCTGCTGCCCATGGTGTACCACACTGGAGCAGATCTCCATGCTGCAGCCCATGGAGAAATCCATAGTGAGAGGAGGTAGAAGAAGATGGATGGGGGAAGGTGCTTTTAGTTTGCTTTTAGTTTTCACTGCTCTAGTCTGTTATTAATTGGCAATAGGTAGAACTAATCTTTCCCAAGTAGAGTGAATCTCCTTTGCTTGTGACGGTAAAAGATGAGCAATCTTCCTGTCTTTACTTTAATCTGTGGGTGGTTTCATTGTATTTTCTCTCCCTGTTTTGTTGAGGAGGGGGCTGTGAATGAGTGGTTGTGTGGTGCTTGGCTTCCTATTGTGTTAAAACACAAGAGATCACACAAGGTCATAAACTTCACCTGCTCTGCTGCCTTCTGGATCCCGTTGTCTCCCAAGTTTGAAAGTGAAGAATTTACTTCAAATATCACTTGTGAGCAGCCTTTATAAGTAACTTGTGGATACTGTTAATCTGTGTAATGGCAAGATGATTAAAACTCAACATTTTACCCATTTTCTTTTTCCTGATAGAAACAGCTTTCTTCTATGGTGTTAAGGCATTAGAGTTACATAGAAAGTAACATCTTGGAAAGTGTTGGCAGTTTCACAACTTTCTCATGATTTTCTTACATGTAAAGACACTGTACAAGAGAAAGAGGCTAAGTTTCAAAGATGTTTTCCTGTGCTTCTGGATTATTCTTTCCATTTCCTTTTATGCTTTACCACTTGCAGGAGACATAGCCATTTAGGAGCATAATCACTTGGTTGCCATAGAACCTTGGAACCCACAACTTGACTGAGGCCAGAGCGCAAGGCCAGACAGAAAAACTTCCAGCTGAACCAACTCTTTAGGGTTCATGCTGGGACAAAACTCAACTGCAGAACATTTCCTTTTCAAGTCAGGTGTGTTTTGGCTAGAGAATATGTCTTCTTTGGCTGAGCTAACTTGGTATCAGAAGTAATGATTATACTGCTGTAAAGCTTAACTTTACACTTCAAACTCTGCGGTCGGATTTTGCCATTTTACTTCTTTTTCACCAACAAAGGCCTCTTGCTGTCTTTTCTCAGAGACTTAACAGATGTGTTTTGCCCCCTACTTGTTGCACACTCACAGTTCTTCAGGTTCAGTTTGTGCTGTAGTTGGAACATAGTCATATTTTTATTCACAGTCACCAATATCTGTATCTGTTTGCTTCTATTTCCTCTCCCCATTAAAATTTTCATAGTACAAATGCTTATACCAACATACTCGTTACTAGTACTTATGTCAATAACGCCGGGGCAAGGAAATGCAACTCATGTCAGAAGGCAGCCAAGTGCCCCAAACCCTAGACCTTGCTATTTGGCAGAAGGAAAATCGACTAAAGAAACAGATGACCTGAATAGGAACAGGAAAAAAATTCTTTTAAAGAAGATCCTAGTATTTATGGTACTTTTTCAAGAAGTATGTGCTCATGCAATCAGGGTGACTTATTCAGGCACACAAACTGTTTATTCGCTATACGTTTCAATGGAAGATATGTCAGTATTATTTATGTACTCTCTTCATGTATTCATAATATATAAAAAATGCTTGTATGTATAAAATTTGATGCTATATGATATGCAGATATATGCAACTGCATATCTTAATATATTATTTATTTAACAAATATATTTTTACTGATAAATTTTTATATATACATTGACATATGCTTTTCATTGAAAGGGTATAGCCAGAAGAATAGTGCCCAATAAGTTTATGGTTATTTCTTGGATGCAGATAAAGCAATACAAATTATTCAGGGTGGCCTGAAAGAACATAAAGGACAATCAGAAAAAAACAGAAGATTCAGGTAGGATCATGAGAGATCCTTCTACACAGTTACAATTCTGTAAGGTTATGAAACAGTCACCTCATGCACAGAAGCCCAATAATTTGGAATATAACTGATTTAGACTTCAGAAACAGCAGAAGGTATGTTTCTGGACTATCCAGGGTAGGTCACATTCCAGACTTCCATGCATAATTCCACCTGAGAGAAATTTTTTTTTCCAACTTGACTCATAACCATTCTTTCTCTTCCTGCAACTCCTGTTTAAATACTGAATTATTCTGTAACCATCTTCTAGTCTCTTTCCTTATCTTATATATAGTTCAGATAACCTTTCATAAAGGCATCAAATCTACTTTAACCTCAGAGATTTACTAGGTTAATTGGTTCCAATAAGGTTTCCCCCTTTATTCTCTGGCTACTGGGGGACACAAAAGCCTTAACAGTCCTGTGTGGGTAAAAACTTCTTGTTTAAATAGGGCAAAGTAGAAGATCTGTTGCCTTGATAGAGAGAATATTAGCTAGAGAAGAAAGCTTTTTTTGCTATTTTTTTTTCTCATTGTCCTCTTTGCATTTTCAAAGCAAATTATATTTGATGATGTGACCTATTTTTGAAGAGTGAGAATTCCCATTCAGGAGATGAATTGGTCTGGGACTGCATTAGTTTTGCAAATATTTTAGAACGTGTTCGGAGACTTCTTAGAGTCATGTCTGGAGAGAGCCTAAATGCAACCTAAACAGCAAAGCCAGCTGGCCCTTTGTCAGCTCTCTGTTATTTCTCACTCTCTACTTTTAGATGTATAGCAACCTACAGTGTTCCCTGAGCCATCTTCCTTCTATGGATTTCAGCCAACAGCCTTAAGGTGTTTCATGTGCACAGTCTGAATCAGGTATTACATTGCTGGTAAAGCTTGAGTAGCTAACAGCGGTACCTAAAATGTTATGCAGTATCAGTGAATGTTAAACAAGTATTGAATCTAGAATAGTCCAGTCCTCTTCTGTACATTTCCTCTTCTTTCATCTTTGGTTTCTGCATTCCATTTTGCAGATGCTAGTCAGCAGAGAGGTATAGTCTAATCTAGTTCTTCAACCCTGTACAGCTCTGTTGTAATATCTATTGGGAAATTATTCTCTCTTACTCCAATCTTGCCCTTCCAGCAGGTTTGACAGTAACTCTAGGGTTGACTTCTCATTTTCTTTAGTACCGCCACTCCACTAAAAGCACGTGGAAAGGTTTTCATTCTCTCCTTACAAAAAACAAGATGCTGCATGTTTTTAGTACATTTCCTTAGGGTATCACCCTATTTTACTTTAAATCAAGAATCTGATGAGGAAGCTTTTTTTTTTTTTTCTTTTTTTTTCTTTTTTTTCATTTTGGCAGATTAATCTGGCTGGGTACATACAGAGAGAACCCCGGTGGCTCTTGGCATCAGAGATAATTACAATGGGCATGCAGCCAACCTTTATTTCATCCTTAAAATTATTTATTTCTGTTAACAATGATGTCTTTATTTTCTAACTTTCTGGAGGTAACATTATGCATTGTATTCAGCTGAAGCTCCCATGTGGAGATGGAACAAGATGAAAGGTTTTAATATTTAATTTGGATTATTTTTCTACCCACGTTTCCTTGTTAGAACAGAGGGCTGGAAGTCAAAGATACAACGTTGTGTTCTGCTAGTGTATTTCCATCTGTCAGAAAGACAGTGCTAAATTACTGAATTTTATATTTTGATAAGAATCAGTGAACCTGAAATGGGAATGAAAAGTCCAGAAATAATGTAGGGAATATGTGCAATTCCTGCATGGATCTCAGATGTCACCTGCAGGAAAATGCTGAAGTCTAAGGTAATCTGAAACCTTTTACAAGTTCTAGTCAAGTACAATAAACATGCAATTACCATAGAATCATAAATTACCACCTGAGTCAGAACTGTATTTCCTTTGTGGCGTTTTCATCATCTCTCTAGTAATTTAAAAGCTGAATTGTTGATCTTCTGGTTATGCAAAATAACTGATCATTAAAATGTACCACATTCATTTATGTGTCTTGACAGCTCTCAAAAGTGGCTGTTACCTTAACAAAAAACTCAGACCAAGTTTGTTTTGCTGCTGCAATAAAACTTTTTTTTCCTATGACCACTTTATTTGTCCCAAGACTATGAATGGGCATTTTTTATTGTTCCAATATCTGTGAATTTCCCCTGCTCCAGGCCTTGAAGGATGATATTGTGCAAGCTATTCAGAAACTTCTTGCTTGTAAAGCCTGTGATAATCATCAGAGAGGTATCTTTGATAAGAAGAGATAGCCCCTTCATGTGCTACCCTTGACTGAAATACTTCTGAGAAGAAAACATCTGGAGTCTGTGTTTGGATTATGGGCACAGGGCTGTAGCTGTACCAGAGGATAAACTTGTCAGGGTGGAGTGCTGTATTGGGTTTACATGGCAAGGTTTTGGTAGCTGGGGGGCTGTAGAGGTGTCGTCTGTGAGAAAAGTCCAGAAGTTGCCCCATGTTAGATAAGCGCCAGTTTCAGCTGGCTTGAAAGGGACCCACCGCTGGCCAGAGCCAAGCCAATAAGCAATGTTTGTTGCACTTCTGTGAGAGCATATTTAAGAAAGGGAACAAACAAACAAAAAAACCTGCTGCACAACAGCAGTTGGGAGAGCAAGGAGTGAGAAACAGCCCTGCAGACACCAGGGTCAGTGAAAAAGGAGAAGGTGCTCCAGGCGCTAGAGCAGAAGTTGCCCTGTGGCCCATGGAGAGGCACCATGGAGCAGGCTGTCCCTCTGCAGCCCATGGGTCCCACAATGGAGCAGATCTCCGGAGGTGGAAAGGTCTGGATCACCACTAATATCCACAATATTCCAACAATATCTCTTGTCCAGTTCCTCTTGTGTCTTCAACGGTGATGGTTGCACACTCAGCCCCTTCTGAACTGCACTATTTATAAACCAGTCCCTGCCTCCAGTATGCTAATTACTTCACATGCGCAGCCTGTGTTCCAGAACCTTCTGGAAAGGGTGTGTGTGTGTGTGTTTGTGTGTGTGTGTGGGTGCGTGCACACACACACTAAGTTCTTCCCTTCCTCCATGGCCAGAACCACAGATGCAAAGATGTCTCAGATGGTTACTATGAGGTTTGTCCCACAAAAGTGCTATCTTTCCTTTGCAAGATCCTGTTTTCTGAGCCAACTTAAAATGTGGCAACACCCATTTCTACCGAGTGTTTGAGACATCACCCTTTTTGGCTTCTCAGTCTCTTACAGTTCTTGTAATATAACCCATTACCAACTCTTATTCTCTGTCTCAGTGCCATTTGATTTGTATAGATTGATAATTGAGCAGGATCACTTCCAACTCTTAAGAAATGTATCAGTGCTGCAGAAAGCAATATGGATATAGATCATGCTTTTCCAATCTGAAACTCTTTCTCACAGATGTTGCGAAACAGAGACATGGTATACATGTGTCTCTATTGCTAAACAGAGACACGGTGTATCAGTCCGGGGGAGAAGTCTCCTCCCTGACCAAACACAGTCAGTGAGAAAACACATCTGAAACTCCTGTACATTCATGAAGCCGTCGGGAGCAGCAGCATTGATTTTGTTGTTTTGCCTAAATTCAGGCCAAAAATTACATTTAACCCTGGATTTTTCTTTGGAGGGGTCACATTTCTGGAATGCTTTCATGGCAATTCTGTACATTGTTTGAGAATTGCATCCTTCTATTGCAGAGAAATACTGGGAAAAAAAAAAAAAAAAGGGAATATAATCTAGTGATTCATGTGGAAAACCCAGATATAGTAATTTCCCTGTCCCAGAATAAAGTTCATTTCTCTGTGCCTCAGTTTCTTCATCTGTAAAATATTACAAATTATTTCAGAGCCACAAACAAGGGCTGATTTGGTGAATTAACAGTTGGAAAGTGTCTGAGATACTCACATAGAAGCTGTTACAGAAGTGTAAAAATGTGAGTAGGAATATAACTGGAATGAACAAGGATCTGAAAGACTTTAACAAGAGGTGCTGAGAGTGAATGTTGCTCATTTTGAGTGAAAATCATTTCACAGTTGTAGTAACTGCCTTTGGGTCAAAATAAATAAAAGTCTGCAAGGATGAGAAACTAAGATGGATCTTTTCACAGGAGAAAATCTGGAATGCTTTCTACAAAGTCACTGCCAACATGTGAATTGTAAGAGAGTCTGAGTTTAGAATTTCAGGAGAATCTAAAAAAAATATATACATTTCATATCCTTAGTTACATGTCTATTCATTGTTGATTCCTATGGAAATCTGAAAATCCTGTGTTTTCCCAAGCATCTCTCTCAGTTTTTCACTAATAAAATATCTGTGGCTGTGCTGTGGGTGTTTAATTGTTGAAGTGCTTCTGGCACCTTTGGAGTGATATGATGGACACCAGGGAAATTGTGTGTGGCAGGGGAGACTGCTTTTCACATTGCTGTGGTGAACAAAACCATCAGTCTGGTAAAGGCAATAGTGGGAAAGAGAGCTGATGACATGAATCCCCAAGCCACTGAATACATTTTCAGATGCAACACTTGCAATCTCATCTACTTTAGTGTTTACTCCATGGCTAAACTCATGTGATGACTTTTTATCTGACATGCTAGCTGAGTGTCTTTGTATCTGTCCTTCTTTTCTTCCACTTCCATCAACATTGCTACCCTGTAGCATGTCTATGCTTCATCCATAAACCCTAACTTCAGAACTGCTGGGGAAAACAATTCTTGTCAATGAACTGTTCCAGAAATTTCGTCATTATTAAAAACAAACAAACAAATAACCAAACAAAAATGGAAGTAGTATTTAGTCCATTTACTAGAATTTCCTATCTGGAATTAATTGTTAGCTATGGGAAATGTCTGTCTGAGCCTGCAGACAGCCTGAAATGGTACTTAAAATAACTATAATCCTCGGTAATAACTTTAATCTTCTGTAATATAATGATATTGACAAGAACCAGTTATGATTTCATTGTCACCAATTACAGCACTAATACAAATAAGCTGAAACTTCATATGATGTTTTCTCATGTGCCCAAGAGCATCAGCTCTTCCCAACTATTTAGTTACAAAAGCTACAACTTTTGTAGTTATCAAACTCCAAAACACTTCAGCAACTTCAACTGTGATAACAAAAAGCAACTTTCACACTTGCATGCAACTATGCAGTATGAAATTCTGATGTGTGTAGAAAACAATACCAAATCAAAGCCAGCATAAAAACACTCTCAAGAACAAAAGCACATATTGTACAAATATATCCCTTTTGTAAAATAATCTTCTGTTTTCATATATAACTATTGTTATGTGTGCCCATACAGATTGCATGGAAATATTTGATATCAGCCATAGCCTCACTGTTTGCCCCTTAAAATAATGTAGATGGGGCTGTTCAGCCTACAGAAGAGAAGGCTCCAGGGGGACCTCATTGCAACCTTTCAGTACTTAAAGGGGGCTTATAAATAAGATGGAGGGCAACTCTTTGCTCAATCGGATAATGACAGGATGAGGGGGAATGGTTTTAAACTAAAAGAGGGGAGATTTAGATTAAGATTTGCAGGAAGCTCTTCACTCAGAGGGTGGTGAGGCACTGGAACAGGTTGCCCAGAAAGGCTGTGGATGCCCCATCCCTAGAGGTGTTCAAGGTCAGGTTAGATGAGGTCCTGAGCAACCTGATCTAGTGGGTGGTGTCCCTAGGATCTATGAGGTCCCTTCCAACCCAAGCCATTCTATGATTCAATGATTCAGTGACTCTATGATTCTATGATTCTGATGATATAATCTGTCAATTATATTGTTCATTCAAAATATACCTGTCCAAATGTATATGTATGAAATTTACAAAATTTCTTATGTGCTATTTTGAAACTGAAGATCACTGCCTCAAAGTGCGCAGAGACTTGTAATTTAGTCATTTGCCTTTTTTATTTCCTTCTCATGTGAATGAATTTCTTTCTCTTGTTCTCTCTCAGTGTTCATGTCACCTCATCTCATTTCATCTCATCTCAACTCATCTTATCAGATTCTTCAAAGAAGCATACGGCAGCCTGGGAAACCAATTTCTCAAAAAGATCCCAGAAAATATAACAAAAGCTAAAGGACCAAAATTTAATAAGCAAAAGCATGGGCTGAGCATCAGGAAATATTTCTGATAATCATTAATTTGCATTATGTAGTATTTCCCCTAGGAAACTCAAAGCACTAGTCACTTAAAACTAGAGCAAAAGAAGTTCCAGTGTGTGTGTGTGTGTATGTATGTATGTGGAGAAAAGTGGAATTATACATTTGGCTGACAGTCATTGAGGCTCTCTTTTGACACAAAATACTGTCTGAAATGATGGAACACCACTTCTGCCAATATCTGGCAAAATAGAGAAGATGTGATATCAGTGTAGTTGCAGGAGAGAATCATCTTTTCATTGTACTATTAGCTGAATTACCCCTGAAGAGCAGAAAACCTCTGCAGGACGGGTGGAAAAGAATGCAAAACCAGAACTGTATTTTTTCATCTCCAAGTTCTATCAACTGCTTGACATATTTTTTCTCTCTGTAAATTTGGTTTTTTACCTTAAGACGTTACTGGACTGGATTGTCATTTGATAAGAACCATAATAGTGCAATAAGTTTCATTTGTTGATGTAATACTAGACAACGACCTGTCCGCTGTATTTGGAAGTTGTCCATGTTACTATCTATTAGTATAAGCAAGTATGCTTAGGAGAGAAATTTATTACTACTTTTTACACTGGCTTTTCATTTATTTTTCAGTCAGAGATCTCTGCTGTGTGTATATACTTTTGGTATATATATAATGTGTGTTTTGTGATTATACATATATACATATATATTAGATATATATGTACTTATTAGGCATATACTTCCATTTCTTTCCAGATAATGTAAAAATCTACTCCTACTGAAGGCAATAGTGGTAAAGGGAGCAGATTTCAAGAATCCTCAAGCCACTGGATACATGTGTAAAATTAGAAATTAGTACCATAGATCTTTCCATCCTATTGAGGTTTCAGTATTTGTTTGCCTCTAAAACTGCTGCTGGGCCATCATTTAATTACAGACTGAGAAAGCACGGAAGCTTTAAAAAGAGGGTCATTGATGTCTCCATGTGTTTGCTTAATAAAAGCAACTGCTCAGAGAGTTAAACATCTTTTTGAGACAAAATCTGCTAGTGAGGTTGGTCTAATCTTTTTCCTGATTACATCACTATAGCGATATTTCATTGAAGCAAAGACATTTTAAGCGAACTAGTTTTATCAGGAAAAATCATCTTTGGGAACAGAGCCAGTATGAGGCTGATACACTTCTTTACATCCTACTCACACTATAAAATAGGACTGAAGTGGGATGTAGGCACTGAACTTTTTCTTTGTGCATGATGAACTTCTCTCATATGAACGCTAAGCAGGTACATCCACTCGGGTTCTATCTTGGCCTGTTAATAGTGATCTTAAGTAGGAAAGAAGACTATAAACAAGAGTTAAGTTTAATACAAACCATTCTTCTTCCTTCTCTTTTATTATTCCATCCCCTAAAACCCTGGGGGGGGGGGGTTGCTTCTTTCACTTCTACACCGAAATGAAAGCTTGAAAAAACACCTCCCTTTGGCTGTGTGGCTTTGCAGAAAAGGATCCTGGGTTCCTGGTGAATGCTAAGTTGAACATGAGCCCTTACTGCTAAGAAGGCTAGTGACATCATGAGCTGCATTAGCCAAAGTATTGGCAGCAGGTCAAGGGAGGTGATCTCTACTCAGCTCTGGCAAAGCCATAACTGGAGCACTATCTGGTTCAGGGTTCCCCCCAGTACAGGAGAGAGATGGAGCTTCTGGAGAGAGTTCAATAAAGGGCCACAAAGATGATCAGGGGACTAGGCTTCTATCATACAAAGAAAGGCTGAGAGAGTTCTGACTGTTCAACATGTACAAAAATATGAAGAGAGGGTGTAAAGAAGTCTGAGACAGACTCTTCTCAGTGGTGTCCAGTGATAGGATGAGAGGCAAGGGGCACAAATGTAAACATAGGAAGTTTCCTTGAACATCAGAAAACAGTTGTGAGGGTGACTGAATCATGGCACAGGTTGCTCAGAGAGGTTGTAGTTAGCCTTGTTCTTCACAGCTTTGCTTCATTTTCAGTCATTTAGAGGTTATGGGTCCAAAGCTACTGCTTTGTTCTAAGATTCTTTGTGTATTTGCTCCATGCTGTTTCAAAATGTTTGATTCTTATGTTTTCTTTCCCAACATAGAAGGTCCACGTTCTCTTCTGAAGAACATCTTCCATTTATTCTGCTTTTACTCTTTACTCTGTAATCTGACCTGATTCTTGTCAAAATTATTTACTCAGTTTCTCAGGCAAAATCTCAAGATTACTTTCCTGCTTTTACCTTCAGAAAATCCTTTGGGGATGTTGTTACTATGGGAATTTCAAATGAAGTGGTAGCGTGTAGATGGAGCCATGTTTTTGACAGTTTTTCTGACTTTCTAATTACTTTTGTTTAGTTTCATGTTATTTCCTGCATTTCTTTTAACTGCTCTTCGGGGTAAGATATTTTATCTTTTGCTGCCTGTACTGGGAGTGAGGAAATTGTATATTTTCTCATTGAAAATGGAGCTGATATCAGAGCACAAGACTTCTACGAGAAGAACAGTTCAATAACCTCTTTCAGTTTTACTTAAATCATGTACTATCAGTGTATCACATTTTCCCAGACTGTCTGACTGCAGTCACTTTACTTTGAGAATGGTAAAATATAAGTTTCAAACAGTCAAGCAAAAAGCAGTGAAGAGAGATGAGCTTGAATTCTACACAATATATGGTTCCTCCATGAGAATATGGTCCATGGCATGGTTTATGATGATAACCTGTAAGACAAAACTGGAAAGCTGATCTCTCCAGTTTCCAGAAATCTAAGTTCTGCTGATGAACTTTGTGAACAACTAATTTCATTTCAACAAAGTCTGCCACCTATGACAAGACAAAACACTGTAGGGATGTGCATGTGAAAAATGATGCCAAAGAATGTAATTGCAAAGTTATAAAAAATGGCAACTGAAATCCAGAGGGAGAAAATTATCTATGCTGGAGAGGTTGTGATCCTAGAGCTACCTAGTTAGAGAAATACTCTATTGCAGATCGACTACTCCAAAATCTAAGAGGCTCTTGCACGGGTAACCTTTCACATCCACTTCAGATCAGCAGCAAATTATATATATATATATACATATATATATATATATTTACTGAACACCTTTACTTGGACAGCTGATATCATAAGTTTTTTAAGTGGTACATGAATGTGTCTGCAGTGCACTGAGGGGGTTCAGGGTGTTAATAAATTGCTTTCTCTTACTGAAGCTGAGTGGGGACTACCTGAGAGTCTCTCCTATCTAGGAGATGAGGTTTATCTTATTGTTTCACAGATCTCATTTTCTGTCTGACCTCTACAGGTAACACTGTTCTTCATATCCTTGTTCTTGAATCCTACAAGACCTTTGCCTGTTTTGCCTGTACAATGTCATCCTCTCCTATGAAAAAATTATTATGGTGTGGGACCTAAATCAACATACTTAGTTTGAGAACCTGATAACATCAGATTCTGATGAATCCACTTTCCCTTTGCCTACCTGCAAACAATATGGAGATGAAACAGAAGCAGGAGAGCATGGCAGCTTGGAAATCTGGGGAGACGAAGAAGACTGGTTTGAGTAAATACTTTTATTGTCTCAGCTGTTCCCATCTCAATAACTACATTCCAGCACCTCATGCAGAAAATAAAACATGTCTAGTTGTCTTTTGGTCTTTAACATTCACTTTGTATGACCTCACTGAGACAGACTCAAGGAAAGATGACCATTCTGTCTTGGAATTCATCAATACCACAAGGAATAGAGAAATATATTACTTGATTTCTAACTCCTTCTTTTACTGAGAAAGTACTGCACACTTTATGAATATCCCAGAATATTGGGATTGTCTTAATGCTGAAAGCCAGGAGCACAGCTATTACAGTGGAACATCACAACTGGCATCATATCAGTGAAATTTGGGATGAATGTCCAAGAATGCCCTGGTCCCAGTGTCATCTTTGCCTCCTAAGTGTCCCCTTATTCTACTGTATTCCTCTGCTGCCACCATGGCAGTGCTTATCTAGTGAATATGCTGGGTCTGTGTCTTTAGAAAGATGCAGTGGCAGTAATGGAGAGAATAGGTCAGTGAGAAAAATTGTTCCATTTTCCATTAGTCTTTCTCTGCCTGCGGCACCTCAGTCATTTGTTTGTGTTTGATGGGAAGAATGTGGTACAACAAAGACTGGAAGACTTCATTTTTATGAAGGCAGAGGGTGTGGCAGCAACAGCAGCAGTTGCCATGTGCTGAGAAAAGGGTAAGACTTTCGACGTCCCAGGGAGTGCCTGAGGGGGTTTCTCGGTCCAGTCAGGCTGTGTGTGCTGTGTGTGTGGAGGTTCTGGCCATCAGGCAATGTGGTGGTTTTACTTGGGTGGGCGGCCGAGCTCCACCACAACCGCTCTCTCACTCCCCCTCCTCAAAGAGGAACGGGGAGAAAATACAATGAAAAGGGCTCACGGGTTGAGATAAGGACGAGGAGATCGCACAGTAATTATTGTGACGGGCAAAACAGACTCAGCATAGGGAGACAGTAAGATTTATTGCCTATTACTAACAAGCTAGAGAAGCGAGAAACAAAGGAAAGAAACCGAAAGCACCTTCCCCCCCATTCACCCTCTTCCACCCCCTCCCCCCCGAGCGGCGCAGGGGAACGGGGGAATGGGGGTTATGGTCAGTCTATAGCGCTTCTTCGCCGCTGCTCCTTCTCGGTCACTCTCGTCCCCTGTGCTGTGGGGTCCCTCCCACAGGATGCAGTCCTTGCCGAACTGATCTGACGTGGGCTGCCCACAGGCAGCAGCTCTTCAAGAACTGCTCCAGATATGGGTCCGTACCACAGGGTCCATCTCTCAGGAGCAAACTGCTCCAACCTGGATCCCCCATGGGCAGCAGCTCCTGCCAGGTCACCTGCGTGGTCTCCTCTCCACGGGCTACAGGTCTGGCCTGGAATCTGCTCTGGCAGGGGTCCTCCACAAGCTGCAGTCTCTGTCAGTGCAGGTCCACCTGCTCCACCGTGGTCTCCTCCACGGGCTGCAGCGTGGAACCCTACTCTACCGTGGTACTCCATGGGCTGCAGGGGGACAACCTGCTTCATTATGGTTCTCACCACAGGCCGCAGGGGACTTCTGCTCTGGCACCTGGAGCACCTCTCCCCCTCCTTCTTCACTGACTTTGGCGTCTGCAAGGCTGTTCCTCACTCCCTCACTCCTCTCACTCTCCCAGCTGCTGTGTGGCTCAGCATTTTTTTTTTTTTTTTTTTTTCCCTGTCTTAAATATGCTCTCACAGAGGCGCAAAACTTATTGGCTCAGCTCTGGTCAGCAGTGGGGCCCTTACCAAACATGAGGCAGCTTCTAGATCCTTCTCACAGAAGCCACCCCTATGGCCCCCTGCTACCAAAACCTTGCCACGTAAACCCACTACAGGCAACTATCTCGCTAGAGGGCTGGGAGAGAGATGGGTGGCGATGGCTACCCCGTAACCACTTTAAATCTCAGGAAGCCACGTACAACCCACCGCTAGGGAGGGCCAGAGACCAGAATGTACAAAACAGGGACAGGGCAATCCATGCAGCAGTTTGTGTGGAAGGTAGGTGAACCTACCTCTGTCAGTAGGTGAACTGCTCTGCTCACCTGCTCTGCTCAATAGCAGGAAAAAGCTGTAGCCCTGATGGCCTCCTCAGACAACAGCAACATATTAAACAATATTCTCTAAGTAACAGGAAGTGCAAGCATCGTGACCACCTGGCAGAAAGCCATGCTGCCTTCTGCTCCTCCTGCACCTAGTAGTACTAATACAACCACACAGACAGAGCAATACACACTTCATGTGACCACCCATCTTTCAGGCTGTAGCATGTGCCTGAAGCTATTCCCTGAGATGTAGGGTGATAGCAAGCACATTTGCGGAAGGTGTGCCCAGGTGAATGAGATGCTCTGCTTTATGGACAAGCTTCAGAAAGCGGAGCATCTAGGAGTCTGAGAAGGTAATAGATCAATGGAGCCTTCTCTGGTATGCACATGTCAACCTAGCATGGCCACTACTGAGGCAGGTCCAGTATCTGATCTGTGTAAGGATAATGGCAGCAACCTGGGTGACAGAGGAGTGGAAGCAAGTTACTACATGGAGCTATAAGAGGAGTCCCTGTCTGCCACTCAGTTTCCATTAAAGAACAGGTAGGAGGCTCTGGACATGGTAAACGAGGTATGTGAAAATGTGAAAGAAGTAATATCTGGTCAAGCTCTCTCACCAAGTTCAGGCAAACCAACTCCTTGTAGCAAGTGCAGCACTGAGAACAGTGCTGTGAAGAAACACCAGCAAGTTGTAGTCACGGGTGGCTCTCTCCTAAAAGAAACGGAGGCTCCAACCTGCAGACCAGACCTTCTTTACAGAGAAATTTGCTGCCTCCCCTGGGCTAGGATCAGGGGCGTCACCTGTAACCTTACAAACTCAGTATAGCCTTTGGATTATTATTCACTTCTGATCTTTCATGTGGGTACTAAAGATGTCGCAGCTAGAAGCCTGAGGTCTATCAAAAGAGATTTCAAGGCCTTGGGAAGATAGCTAAGGCTGTATTTTCCTCAGTCCTCCCAGTAACAGAGAGAGACAGGGACAGAAGCAGGTGAGCCCAGGTCATCAATATCTGGCTCCAAAACCAATGCCTCCCCCAGAATTTTGAGTTTTATAATAACAGAAGAATCTTCAAGAGAAGAGACTTGCTGTGGTCTGACAGGATCCATCTCTCAATGTGGGAAATGTTTCTTGGCCTATAACCTGTCCAGACTGAGAGAGCTTTAAACTAGGATCAGTGGGGGAAGGGGGTACCATTAGGAACAGGGAGGTTAGGCCAAGGCATGGTACAGCACCATCTGAGAGTGGTAAAGCTAAGTGGCAAAGTATCTGCACTGCTCCAGGGAGCACTGAAGGTTCAGGAGTAAATCTGAAACACATGTATAGAAAAGCATGCCATATGAGAAAAAAATGGGACAATTTGGAAGCTTTGGCCCTTTCCTACAGTTATGATGTTATTGGTATTAGCGAAACTTGGCGGGATGAGTTCCATGACTGGACTGATGGAATGGAGTGCTCTGGGCTGTTCAGGAGGGATAGGCAGGACAAATGAGGTGAAGGTGTTGCACTGTATATAAGGGAGAGATTACACTGTACAGCCCTTTCAGTTAGGGATGTTGTGGTAGAGAGCCTCTGGGTAAGGATTAAGAGAATGGGTAGCAAAGCAGATGTGGGTGTCTACTATCAACCACATGTTGTGTTAAAGGTTGAAGTAACTGGGAATGATGCTCAATTCATCATTAGAAGTCCGGTTCCGTTCAGGGAAAAGAAATATCACAGTTACAGAGTCACAAATAATGTAATGCAACTTCAGTCTAGTCACATTCCTCATCCTGATCTGGTGGCCTGTAATAGACACCCACAGTATCCCCCATGCCAGCCTGTCCCTTAATTCTCATCCACAGACTCTCAACTCGCTCCTCATCCGCCCCTGGACAGTACTCATTACAATGTAGTTGCTCTTTCACGTAAAAAGCAACTCTGCCATCTCACCTTGCTGGCCTGTCTTTCCTGAGGACATACCCAACCATGACCACATTCCAGTCATGTGAGCTGTCCCACCATGTCTCTGTAATTGCCACTAGATCATAGTCTCCTGACTGAACATGGATTTCTAGCTCCTCCTGCTTATTCCCCAAGCTACGTGCATTGGTGTACAGGCACTTCAGGGAGTGAGCTGAGCATGCCGGTTTCACCCTAGGGGGGAGGGAGGTCTCCCGGTCTTCATCACTGCTAGAGCACTGCCCCACTGGTGCAAGCCCAGCTACAAGCCCATCCCCCTTTGGATCTAGTTTAAAGCTTTCCAAATGAGTCCTGCTAATTCCTGTCCTGGAACCCTTTTGCCCCTGTGAGATAAACCTTTCCTGCATATTACTGTCAGGCCTGCTGTCTTATAAAACCAGCCATTATCAAAGAACCCAAAGCCCTGCCTGAAGCACCAGTCGCATAGCCAACCATTTATGGACTGGATCCTTCTATTACGTCCCACATCATCATCCCATAATGGAAAGAGGGAAGAGAAAATGACTTGTGCCCCAGACTCTTTCACCAACCGTCCCAAGGCCTTGAAGTCTTTCTACATTCCCCTCAGACTACAGGATGTAGCTTCCTCCCCACCTATCTGGAAGATCAGTAGTGTGTAATAGTCTGTTGAGCGCACCAGGCTGGGGTGCGTCCTGATGATATCCCTGATCTGGGCTCCAGGTAGACTACAGACTTCCCTTTGACGAGGGTCAACTCCGCATATTGGGCCCTCTGTTCCTCTCAGAAGGGAGTCTCCTACTACAATTACCCTTCTTTCTTTCTTTTTGGAGGCAGTCTTGAGGCGTGGTGTCAACTGCCTGTTCCTACATAACCTCATAGGCGGGCCTTCCACCACATCCTCACCTATCTTTCCTTTGAGATCCAGGGCCTACAGACTTATTGTGAAGGGGCACCTGGGGAAGCGAGGTAGGTAGGGAGGGGGGTTGCCTGCAGCACTGAACTGGGACTCGCTTCCAACCCTCCTCATCTTTTTGGTCCCCTCCCTCTGTCTGACAGCGACAGTGCAGGGGCTCCACCACCCTCTGGGAGGCATCCCCCCAGCACCCTTCTCTCTGGCACACCAGGGAGTTACTCTACCAGTCAATCTCCTGCTCACATGCCCTGATGCTCTTTAGTCTCTTTACCTCCTCCTTGAGCTCAGCCACCATGACAAGCAGACCTTCCACCTGAGAGGCCTTCCACCTGAGGCCATCTCCCCGCTGCCCTCCTTCCCTGGCAGCAGCAGGCTCAGGCATTCCCTGCAGCCAGAGGCCTGAACAGCCACATCTCTGGGCAGGCCCTCCATCTGGGTCGCCACAGTCTTTTTGGAGTGAGCTCTCTGCCTAGTGGACACCATGGTAGGTGGATGATCTCGCAGACTGCTGAGAGTTGGTGCAGAGGTTCCCCGGCCCTGCCACACCAGCTGCATACTGGTCCACATGCGCTGCTGGCCCCTCTCTCCTCGTGGCGGCTTTTTCTGGGCAGAAGGCGTGGGCGCGGTCGCCGTTGCCCTGGCAATGCCCTCTCCCTGTCAGCCTCTCTCGCGTCAGCCTGGTCTCGCCACTGTCCTGGGCCTCCCCTGGTGAAGCAAGGGCCCAAAATTCCCCCGTTACTCATGGTCAGGTGCTGTGTCTGCACCGGCTCCGAGGCGGCCAACCTCGACTACTGAGATACACAGGTTTTTTGGATAGACGGTTATAAATTCACTGTCTACAAAGCACATACAAAAAATATATATATATATATAAATATCTATAATATATAATATTATAATAATAATATAATATATATATATATATATACCAGTATAAAAAATCTATATTGTGACCAGCAATTATTTAATTTATATAACACTGGTGACATTTTTGTTTTAACATACTCTGATCAGATCTGTCATTATCATAACCCTTCATGCCACAAGTTAGGTGCCAGAAGGACTGTTTAGGTTTAACCCAGCAGGCAGCTAAGCACCCCACAGCCATTCACTCACTCCCCCACAGTGGGATGGGGGAGAGAATTAGACAACAGAGGTAAAACTCAGGGATTGAAAGACAGTTTAATAGCAAAGGAAGGTATACTACTACTACTACTAATAATAATAATAATAATAAAGAATTTACAAAACAAGTGACGCACAATGTAATTGCTCACCACCTGCTGACTGATGTCCAGCCAGACCTTGAGGAGCTGTGGTCTTCCCCCCATTGCCAAGTCCCTCCCTTTTTATTTTTCAGCATGATGTCATATGGTACAGAATAGCCCTTTGGCCAGATTGGGCTAGCTATCCTGGTTCTGTCCCCTCCCAGCTTCTTGTGCACCCCTAGCCTCCTCGCTGGCAGGGCAGCATGAGAAACTGAGAAGCCCTTGACTGAGTGTAAGCACTGCTCAGCAACATGTAAAACATCAGCGTGTTATCAATGTTATTCTCATTGTAAATCCAAAATATAGCACCATACCAACTACTAGGAAGAAAACTCTGTCCTAGCTGAAAACAGGACACATACATGGGAGAAAAGGCTGACTGGTCTTACTGTTTGGGCTAATATCTGATGCTGTAGTTTACAAAGATGGTCAGATTATGCTGGTGAGGGCCTTGATAATACTCTTGTTTTCTTCCCCCTCCCTCCTCACTTTCTTACCCCAGTTTTTCCTCTTCTCTTTTCTCTGTTAGCTTTTTACATCATCTGCAAGACCCAAGATCCTGATGAGCTGGGCCACTTCTACAACTATCCCATGGCATTTTTCAGTACCTTTGAGCTCTTCCTCAGCAACATTGATGGACCTGATAGCTATGAAGTGGACCTACCCTTCATGTATAGCATCAGTTATTTAGCCTTTGCTGTTATTGCCACTCTCATGCTCAACTTGCTCGTTGCCATGATGGGTGGCATCCAACGGAGGATGGTCATGAGCAGGATGAACTTTGGAGAGCACAGGTGAGAAAACTGTTCAGTTACGTAATTGTGAATTTTGAAGAGTGTGTTGGAAAAGACAGACTGCTTCTAGTCCTGGAAGGAGTAGAACTGGGGTCCCATTGACATGTGAGGCACATTTGGTTGATAAGAGTTGTGGATTTTCTTGCGCAGGGAAGAACTGAATATTTATGAGCAAAGGCGAGACTAGATGAGAAGTACATTTAGATGTTTCTTGAATTCTAAGGTAATTAGAACAGGTGGATTTTATTTTTCCTACATTGGTCTTATGGCAGCTATGGAAATACTCACCTATGTCTTCTGCTTCTGCATCCCTCAATGCCTGTAAACATTTACTCTATTTATTTATTTATTTATTTACTAGTTTGTTGTCACTGCTGTAATGCTGGAGAGGAAACTTCCATGATGCTTCTGTCCTCATTCTGGAATCTGTGGTCAGAGCTATTGTCTAGAGAACAGATGTATACCTCAGATAAATTCTGTTAGATTAGACAACTAATCACAGTAAATTCACATGTGTACACCTATCAGGAAGGACTACTCTGTTCTAAAAAGCGAGACCGAGTGAAAGAAACAACATAATGCAGGATTGGATTATTGGGATCTGGTGTGGAGTTCTGAAATCTGAGGCTGAACAAGAACCAGGAAAAACGTTGAATCAGAACTTTAAAAATCTTGTTCCCACTCCCATGCCCTGAGTAGCTTATTTTTATCTACAGGTCATGATGAAGCTAGGAACCCAGCTTAAAGGGGTCCTAAGTAAATGTCTTAGCATAGTCACAGCTCCATAAACCTTCCTTTTTAGAAAGCGCCTCTTCATGCTTAATTTTGAATATCATTCAGTTCTTTTCCATTCAATTCTCCTGAATTATACTCCTTTAAATAATCTGTGTCCCACATAAGTGTAAAGATGATAACCAGGTGGTATGGAAATCTCACATTGTTAGACCTTATCAAACAAAGATTAAGGGTGGATATTATTACTGTCATACAAAAGGCATAGCAAAAGCATATCTGCATACTTTCTGAAGGGAAGCCATCATCTCATAGGCATAAGAAAAGGGACCACACCTAAGTCTGTGGTACTGAAAGCTGAACTTTCAGTTCAGCTTGCAAATTGTGCTGTACTCTGACTGTGTCCGGATAAGAGGTATCTCATAAACTTTTCATTGATTTTAAGATACATATTTGTAGGAAGATACTCAACCTAATATCCTCAGCCTTATCTTAATAAACTAGTACTATTTCCCAGAGAGATCTAAAAAGCATCCTAAATTTGAAAAAAATCAATCAGTCTATCAATCTAACAATAAATATTCCATTCCCACTAAGTTCTGTGTGCATGCAGTTAAACAGCTGTTCACATGATTCTATGTCCCTAAACTGGCATTTATTTTGCTAATTGATAGGTTTGATTGGCAGATATTTCAGTTTGCAAAAATATTTAATAAGTCAAAAAAATTGGTTCTCAGCTGTTCGACTACTGTTATTTCTACTATAGCTTTCTTCGCTGGGAAAAAAACATTTGTTTATTATCATCATCATTATTATTGTTCTTTCTTGTCATGAATCTGCAGAGATGGCAGGTTATAACAGTAACAGTTTTACAACTTAGCTTATAGTAGAGATATTAGGATATATTACAAATATTGTCCTTTTTTAATAGGTACTAGCAGATCTATTTTAAAATAGCTTATTTTATGTAGTGCCTTTTCATTCATATCTGTCAAACTATCTGATTTCTCTGAATAAAACTGCTTTTCTTATTTTTAATGTTCTGTTCACTTACAGAGTTCCAAATGTATGGCCAATAATAGATTTCTATAACAGTTTCCATAACACAGTGAGAAAGAGTTGCTTGGTTGTAACTAAAAACCTAGTTTTAGCCAGCAACATGTATAATTTCTAGTGCCACTGCAACCTAGAAAAAATCCAAGTTTTTGGAAGCAAACAGCTTTATCCTTGTTAGGTAAGCACACTTATTTGTGTATGAGACATACATAACAGTCCAAACTCAATTAACTACTTGAGACATAAATGTCAAGATGCCACTCCATTGTACTCGTATTTGGGACCTGCTCTTATATCAGTTGACCAAAAGACCACATTGTTCAAGGAACAAAGGTTATGGCAGAAACTAGAAAGAAATCTTGATATGTCGTCATGAATCTGCATGTTTCAACTGCGAATATTTCAGGAAGAGAGTTTTGTTTTCATCACGCAGAAAAGGGAGATAAGGGACAAGGCAGTTTGAGGGCTGCTAAGCCTTCTTCCATGTTTCAGGAAGCAGAACACCAGGGGGAGTAATTCCTCTCTGAACAGACTACAAAACGACAGGCTGTAGAGGTGGACATACAGTGATTTCACAGCTCCCTGCAGCAGGAAGGAAAAGCCCGGAAGTGAAATAGCTCCATACAAAGAGCATGATGATGCTGAATGTCACCAAAAAAAAAAAAAAAAAAAGTAAAATAAAGTAAATTCTGACAGGACTGTCATTATTTCTTCCATACAGAGTTGAAATGTGAAGGATTGAAGGATTAGACTGAAGTTCTTTAGTAGGACATGAGGTTTGTTTATCTGTGCTTCATTTTAACATCCAGAGATTCGAATTTGCATGCAATCTAAAATCCTTAGGGTGCTTGATAGTCATGTATAGTTGCTAGCATGACATAGATGTGAACAGCTCATTGCCTCCAGCATCAGCTGGTTTCAGTGAAGAGAAAGAACCAGTTTTGTTGCACCATCTCAGTTGCACCTGTATGCATAAGAGCTGTGTAGTGACTGCTGAGAAAGCATGCCAAAGGCTGGCTGGCTGGAAGCTGGATGCATTCATTTATACTAGCCCCAACTTAGATTAATTGGTTGAAACACCTGACCAAAGAAGATTCAGCAGGAGGGATGGCCCCACCTTTGTTTGCTTGTTAAAGGCAAATAGGTAAATTCCCTGGTGTTGCTCCACACTTCCCACCATATCCAGAGGTTTCATTGAGCTTAACAACATATGAACTTTCTGGGACCAAGGAAGCTACAGCAGCTTCTTTCTTTCTAGATCGTCTCATCTGCTGAACATTTGTACTAAGGGACAGCCTCTTTTCGCTCTCCTTCAGTAGTATTAAGCAGCCTGTGCTCCCTCAACTAGCCCAAGTATAATGCTGTCAAAGTAAGCACTACACCCTTGAATTTCAAAAATCAAATAAACAAAACAAAAAAGGGAGGGTGCATGCCATTATCATAATGCACATACACTGAGGATACTTGGGTGCCAAACACTGTGGAAGTCACACTGTCATGGAGCCTTTCCTCAACAACAAGAGGTGAGCAGAGCCCACTTTTGACATAAACAAGCCATGGCTTAGTGAGATAGGAACACACAGATATGTAGCTCCTGGCTGAGAATTCCTTTAGTCTACCAAAGTGGAACAGGTGGGAAATAGCTTACCTGATACCCTCTTTGCCAGGACAATACATGAATTGACATACTGGTGCTGATCGTATCGACTGTAAGACTGTCCAGCAATGGAGAATATAAAGGCAAGTGCAAGGAACCTCATCAGGAATAATTATGAAACAGCTTGCACTGAAGTGAAGTTTCTTTCTGTTTCTAGATAGGAAAAAGGTGGTGTTCAAGCAAAAATGCTATTCGGCATTGCAACACATTATTGCCTACTCTAGGTGTAATTCTCTGAGTCCTCACAAAAGCCTAATGCCCTCATGAAGGTCTAGGGATTGATACCAGTTACTCAGTCTTCTTATGCACTCCATATTACAGATGTCATATGGAGAAATGTGGGCAATAACTTGTGGGCTATCTCTTGACTGCTTCACTGGCAGAAAATATGGTTTTGTAAGACTTCTTTTGCATTGCTTCTCACTCTTCTGGTAAGTATGGGTAGCAGATGTCCAGATGGACCCTATTCCTTTCCCTCCTGATTCTCATCCCTACCTGTCGAAGGTGCTCGTATACTGCAGGACATCCCAGTTGACATCTGCTGGAATAAAAGGTAGGATTTCTGCTTTTACTTTGGGCTTAGTGAAATCAGGATATTTCAAGTACTTTTGCCATGACTGCCTTTCCTCCATGCTTGCAGAGTTGAAGACCAACATGATGACAAATAACACAAGATATATCACAAGACAACAGCCTTTGCTGGAAGAAACAAAGTAGCCTGAAAATAGGGAAGGGCCTGAGAATCTGCAGAATGGAGAGACTTCTTACAAAAAACATTCACCCTTTTGCACTTCATCTGTGACCCCAAGCCTGTCCCTGTGCAGTTCTAACTACAACAGGACATCTTGAAAATTAACCTCTTGGATCAGCTGTAGGGACGTTTCAGCCTTTCTTTAGAACAGGAGGAAGAGAAGATCTAGTATGTCTGATCACTACTTGCCTGTCTTGGAATAATGAGCTAATCCCTTTCCTCTGACTGTGGAAACAACTTTATCATAGACTTGATATGCAACAGTAGATATCCTATTGCTTGCTTTCCCACCAAGCAGCTAATTTCATTGAAGCTCCCCATAAGGTACTACTAAAACTCAACGTTATTGGCATGAGATTCAGACAAGGCTCCCATTTTACCTCACATTGCAGAAAGAATTAATCCTACATATATTTTCTGCATGCAAGTTTCCATTAGGCTAAAAAGAGTCTGTAGAATTTGAACTACATCACTAATTTCTCCACTAATTTTGACCACAAAGTGGAATACTATGTATGAAAAACATAGTCTGCTGTGTTTCTCCAAATGGCCTGCAGAACCATTAAGTTACACTCATATGAATGTGCATATCTATGATGCTGGTGTCCTCTGTGGAAGGTGCTACAGATCACAGATTCTCCTCAACATGTTCTGCTCAATATGCTTTCTGAAAAGGGCAACACTTGCTCAGTTTCAGATGCTGTTGGTGCAGCCAACAGTCAGCATACATTTAACTGTGGATTTGTGAACATTACATCCTTTAAAAAAGCAACGGTCTCTGATTCTCTAGAGGTGGACTCACTGTAGTCTGTTGATTTGTTTTAAAAAAATCCTCACATTCTCTTTGTAGTGCTGTGAATTTTTTGTTCTTTGTTCTTTGGATTGTTGTTTTTTTTTTTTTTTGTTGTTTTTGATTGACTTTATCTTGAAAGAACGTACTTCTATTCTCCCTCTTCAACTAAAAAAAGAATAACATATGTTGCTCTTATGTTGTAATAGACAGTCTGAACTGTGTTGGCTATTCTAGTGCAACTACTCTGGTGCACCTCCTATCATTTTATGGGCTCTTCAATAACTACTAAACACAGTTTCTGTCTTTAACTGCCTGGTTGCCTGGGGGAATTCTTAAAACCACACAGGAGTTAGTCCTGCAGAAATTGTGCTACTCTAACCTTGACAGCTAGAAAAATATAGTAAGTTGATGACTAGTTCACAGTGAACCAACATACATGCACAGATCAGAACAGCTAGGGCAATTCCCTCTCTAGACACAAAGGAGGTATCTTTTTATGCAATGTCTTCATTGGGGTCTTACTTAACAACGCCATTTCCATTTCCTTTCCTATGCATTGGTGAAGTGGACAATTGTTTAGTTTACGAGTTTTACTCTCAAGCTCAGCTTTCATACTCCTGTATAGGGACAGACACAGGACAGAGTCCTAAACCCTGACACTTTGTCTCTGCCTGAAGTGATCTTTCCTTAAGCAGGTACTAGTCTATCTGAATGGAGAGAACCCATCTCTTCTGATCATTCTCATGCACTACCAGTCAGACAGCATGGGTGATCCTGAGAAAATTCTAATTCCTGTTTTAGGGACTGAACTTACTGCTGGGACTGGTACCATTCCCTGGTGACTCCTGAAAAGAACTTGTGAAAGAGTTTCACATCCCTTGATCCAATTGTCTATTTGGAGTTGGCTACTGCAGGTCCACGTTTACTTCAGAAAAAAAAAATCAACCAATATCTGTGCCAACTTTTGTAGCTGGTGAGGGTGAGGAAGGGAGCAAGCATTTTTCAACAACAAAGGACTTCAGATTTCTTTCTCTCACTCTCGTCAATGTCTGTAAGGAGGTCAAAAAGCACTGAAGCTCAAATTCCAGCGCTCAAGATATCAGAATATTGCAACTTACACCTTTTCTCTCAAGAATGGTTTGGTGAGAATGAGAACCTACTCATTTCCCTCCCCATTTGCAGATCCAGCAGTATGGATTATAGGAATCCTTACTGTTCGATTCTGTTGCAGTGCCATAAATAAAGCTGCATAGTGTCGAGGACTCACTGTGGATTAGTAAGTTTCCCTCATGGATCATGGAACAGACCCAAGAACTGCACATGAAATGGCATAGAATTTTGAGCCCTTTACTCTCAACCTCTGTAAAAATTACCAGGTCTCATTGCTTACCACATGTTGTGCACTAAGTGGAAATTGATTTTCCCATAAATCTGGCATTACAAGTGATGCCCTCTCTCACATCACGATGACATTCTTTTGGAAAAACAGTATTTTTTTGTAACCTTCTACTATGTCTTTGCAGCTTTGCTGGACTCCCAGCCACAGATAAAGCCTGCTAATGGCTTTGTAAAGTTGTCTGATACCTTTAGTTAGCAGAGAAGAGCTACCAGGTGCTTGTGATCTGTCCAAACTCTTATTCCAGCTCCCCACTACGTTATTATAACGTTCCCTCCCCCAATCTACTCCTAACGTGTGATGTCAGCCACATTTAAATGCCACCAGTTATTTAGCTCTGCTTTCAAATCATGGCAAGATTCTGTTTTTGTTAATGAAATGGGACATGTAATGTCCACTCTCTGGGTGCATTAAGTCTTCAAGGAGCATCTTGCCATCTCTTTTTCTTACAGTGAAAATTCCTCTGAATTCTCCTAGAACCCTTCCAGAATTTGAGACCCGTGGAGTAAGGATGGTTTAAACATCATACTTCAACTCGTTCAAGCTGATTCAAATGGACTCGCATGAGCTGAATGCTGTTTAGTATCTTTTTCTGGTGACCAACCAAGGTGATTCCAATATGTTGGATATCTCTGCAAGAGAATAGAGGGTGCAAAAAGTGTTAAAATGGGCTTCTTACTCTGAACATTCCCAGTCCCTTTCCCTGTAACTCCATATCAATATGTGTGGATTTCACCATTGTCTGAGAAACACTTAACAAGACTTCTGCTTCTGCTTGGAAAATGTGTGTGGGTAGAAGGGGTGTGGGCAGAACTCTGAAGGTTATGATACAAAAAGAAGCCTTTTCCTGGGTCCTGTCTTCTGCATAACACTTCAACCTAGCAGGGGCATGGCTAGTTCTACAAATCCCCTGGAAGTGCTTATTACCTATGTCAGCTCTCATGAACATTCTGTTGTTACAGTCTCTCTATAACACTGACAATATGTTTTGTAGTCTACATGGGACAAGTACTAGTGCTAATAGAAACAGTTTGCACATATACAGTCGTATGGAGGGCATCCAGAGGCCCTAAGAAAATGCAAGAAAGAGTAGCTACTTTTCTCTGGATCCTCTGTCCTTTTATTATGCATATGTATTTTCATATAGCCCTTATTCCATATCTCTCACTTTCCGCATAGTATCTCCTGCTTTCTGCCTCTATACTTACTCCAGAGTCATGCGTGATATGACATCGAATGTAATCAGACCAGCCTGGTCAAAATTTTCCTTGTAACGACCCATCTTGATGGCATCCAACCACTCATGGGCATTGCTGAGTGAAAGGAAATCTGGAGGGGAGTTGCTCAGGAGAGGCTGAGACGGTCTGCAAAAGAGGCAGGTTCTAAAAACCCCAGTTACCAACATCAGTTGACAACACTTGTAAGGTCAGAGTTATGAGAGGGACACCATACAATGGAGCAAAACAATTATATTTGTTCTTCATGACCTGATTCCTAAAGTCCCACCTCGATGGGGGGATGTTTCTAGATTATCTGTCTTCCCTATTCTGTCTAAAAACAATCCATCCAACTTAAGCAATTGATCTTTCCTTCCCATTTTATACTCTCTCTGGCATGAACACTTCTTGCACCAGATCTTTCCACACTTCCTGGGTCTAGACCTATCATCTAGGTTAAGAGTTGCAGTGAGGAGGTTTCCAAGGCACAAAGATGAGACCCTGTACCTTTAGCTCTGTGACTAGCTACCCATTTCCAGAATGTGCTCTTTGGCTCTGAAGGTAAGCTAGGAGACAGTGTGTCATTTGGGCTCCAACACAAACCAGGTAGAACAGAGCAGTAGAAAGCCAAATAAATCACTAGCATTTTCTACTTTTCTTGGCATCTGAATCTGCCCCAAAGCAACTCATAACTCTCTTTCTGTGTTGTTTCTAGTAAACTGGGCATTACCACACACTTCTCCTTGCCCTCAGATGTAGAGTGTATTGCAGTGGGCCAAGATTTACAACCATGGCAGAAGTTCTCCAGGCCACCAGGATTAATTCCATCATCAGTCCAACAGCTCTATAATCTTGGCTCCATTTACACCTCCACCCCAAGACTTCTCCTTTGCCTTCTCCTGCCTCCATCAGGCTGCAAAATGCAGATGGGAAAATGTGGGATGCAAGCTGCAGTTTTCATTAGTTTTAGCTACAGAATTTCTTTTCTCCATGATCTAAGGTCTTCTCTTCCTTCATCACCTCTTGCGATCACAGAGTTTTGTGCAATCATTCATCCCCTCCATCCCCAAAGCTCCCTCACCATATCAAGATCTTTTCTCTCTTCACATTCTGCACTTACAACTCCTAATTCATCCTCATCACCCACTAAGTGAATCAGGATATACAGTTCTTCCAACCATCTCCCTCAAATTTTCCTTTCTTAATTGATCTCAGTCTCAGAAGAAAGGGTTGGAAAAATGTCTGATTCACTGCCTTCCTTTCCTTGTGATGCCTACCCAGAGACCAGCTGTATTATTTTGCACTAAATCATCATCTCACCTGCTGCTCCCAGTGCCAGTGGCTTTGAGAGCAGATGGCTTGCGGATCATTTTATCTAGGGCACTAACTATTTGTTCAAATTTGGGTCTCTGGACCCGCTCCTTCTGCCAGCAGTCAAGCATCAGCAGGTGCAAAACAGTTGGGCAGTCCGGAGGTGGTGGCAGGCGATAGTCCTGGTCAATAGCATTAATTACCTGCAGGAAAAGAAGAACTAAGTTTTACCACAGTTGGGAAAATAAAAGACAAACAAGCTTCAGTCACTTGGCAGTGTATGACTTTCTTTTACTCGAATTGAAACAGAGCAGAAAGGTAGATGCACATTCCCACCATTTCCCAAACTTACATCCTGATTGGACATGTCCCAGTAAGGTCTCTCACCATAGGACATCACTTCCCACATGACAATGCCATAGCTCCAGACATCACTGGAGGAGGTGAACTTGCGATACTGGACAGCTTCAGGGGCAGTCCAACGGATGGGGATTTTGCAGCCCTAGAAAGTAGTCAGGGAGTAACCAGAATGTTAGTGAGATAAGAACTACTGGGGAAAATTACATCACTGACCTGGTCAGAGGCCAGTAGCATGACACAACTCTGAAATGATGTGCCAGTTCAGTAATATTGCCTTGTAGAAATTGATAGTTTAAATTTAAATTATGCCAAAGGTTTCTACCTTGTTCCACCTACACATGAAGATGAAAAACAAACAAACAAGCAAACAAAAAACAAAAAAAAAAACCACAACCAACCAACCAAAACAAACAACAGAATCATGCCCCCTGACAACTCCAAATTCTTAGTGTAATGGAATTTGACTCTTATAGCTCTTCTTGGCAGCATTAGAGAAGCAGCAGACAGTCAAATCCTCCTGAAAGTCTCAACGATTTGGAAATCTAAAACCATGTAAAATAAAACAGAACAGAACAGAACAGAATAGAATTGAACAGTTCAGCTGGAAGGAACCTACAAAGATCAAGTCCAATTATCAGACTATTTCAGGGCTAATCCAAAGTTAAAGCGTATCATTAAGAGCATTATCCAAATGCCTCTTGAACACTGACAGTCATGGTGCATCAAACACCTTCTTAGGAATTCTGTTCCAGTGTCTAACTACTCTCTTGGTAAAGAAGTTTTTCCTAATGTCTAGTCCGAACCTCTCCTGACAGAGCTTTGAGCCATTGCCACACGTTTTGTCACTAGATACCAGGAAGAAATGATGAGCACCACCCTACCACCCCTCCTCAGGAAGTTGTAAAAAGCAATGAGGTCACCTCTTAGACTTCTTTTCTCCAAACTAGACAAACCAAATGTCCTCAGCCACTCTTCATAGGACATGCCTTCCAGAGCTTTGATCAGTTTTGTTGCCATCCTCTGGATGCATTCAAGTATCTTAACATTCTTTTAAAATTGTGGAACCCAGAACTGCATACAATATTCCAAGTTAGGCCGGACCAATGCTATATGTGGTGAGATAATCATACCACAGAATCATAGAATGGCTTGGGTTGGAAGGGACCTCAAGGACCGTCTAGTTCCAACCGCCCTGCCATAGGCAGGGATGCCACTCACTAGATCTGGTTGGCCAAGGCCTCATTCAGCCTGGCCTTGAACACCTCCAGGGATGGGGCAGCCACAACTTCTCTTGGCAACTTGTTCCAGTGCCTCACCACCCCCTGAGTGAAGAATTTCCTCCTAACCTCTAATCTAAATCTCCCTTCTTTTAGTTTAAAGCTTTTACCCTTGTCCTGTCAATATCCGATTGAGCAAAGAGTTGCTCTCCATCTTTTTTATAAGCCCCCTTCAAGTACTGAAAGGTTGCAATGAGGTCACCCTGGAGCCTTCTCTTCTGTAGGCTGAACAGCCCCAGTTCTCTCAGCCTTTCTTTGTAGGAGAGGTGCTCTAGCCCCTTGACCCTTGTGGCCCTCACATAATAATCACAGGATATCACATCTTTTGACTGGCTGGCTACGCTGTATGTAATGCAACCCAGAATACAGTTTGCCCTCTTGGCTGTCAGGGTATACTGCTGGCTCATATTGAGCCAACTGTCAACCAGCACCCCCACATCCCTTTCTTGAGGGATTCTCTCCAGCCACTCATCTCCCAGGCTGTGCTTATGTCTGGCATTACTCAGTCCCAAGTGCAGAATCTGGCATTTGTTCTTGTCAATTTGACAAGAATCTCCCTTCTTACAGCATTCTTATAGCATCTTCTCATAGTATTGTGATGGTCCAATGCTCCAGTCTATCTAGATCCCTCTGCAAAGCTTCTTGTCCCTCAAGAGAGCCCACAGCACTTACAAGTTTAATATTGTCAGCAGTTTTAATAAGGATGCATTCAGCTCCTGCATTGAGATCATTGATAAAAATACTGAACATAACTGGCCCCAAGATTGAGCCTTGGGGAACAGTTCTAGTGACTGGCTGCCAGCCAGATATAATTCCATTCACTGCAGACATTTGGGCCTTACTGTTAAGCCAGTTCTTCACCCAACATACCATGTACTAGTTCATCTCACAATTGAACAACTTGTCCAGAAGGGTACTGTGAAGGGCAGTATCAAAAGCCTTACTAAAATCTAGAAAAACTACAACTGCTGCCTTCCCTTCATCTGCTAAGCAGGTGATCTTATTACAGAAGGAGATCAGATTAGTAAGAAAGGACTTTCCTTTCATGAACCCGCGTTGGCTGGGCTTGATGATTGCTTTATTCTTTAAATGTCTCACTGGAGCGCAGGATAATTTTCTCCATAATTTTCCCAGGTACTGAAATTAAACTAACAGTTCTGTAATTTTCAGGGTTTTCTTTCATGCCTTTCTTGTAAACTGGGATAACATTGGCTAGTTTCCAGGCAACAAGGACCTTCCCAGATTCCCAGCATTTTTGGTAGATAACTGAAAGGGGTCCTGCTATAACATCTGCTAAGCCCCTCAGTACTCCAGGATGAATCCCAGCAGGCCCAGTAGACTTAGAAACATTCAACTGATACAACTGGTACCTTATAATTTTGGTGTTAACAAATGGAAGTTGCTGCTTCCCCAGTCATGGTTGTCCTGTTTTCAGCTGGGATAGAGTTAATTTTCTTCCTAGTAGTTGGTATGGTGCTATGTTTTGGATTTACAATGAGAATAATGTTGATCACACACTGATGTTTAGTTGTTGCTGAGCAGTGCTTACGCTCAGTCAAGGGCTTCTTAGTTTCTCATGCTGCCCTGCCAGCGAGGAGGCTGGGGGTGCACAAGAAGCTGGGAGGGGACAGAACCAGGACAGCTGACTCAATCTGGCCAAAGGGCTATTCTGTACCATATGACTCATGCTGAAAAATAAAAAAGGGGGGACTTGGCCATGGGGGGAAGACCACTGCTCCATGAGGTCTGGCTAGACATCAGTCAGTGGGTGGTGAGCGGTCGCTTTGTGCATCACTTGTTTTGTGATCCTTGCTTGTTAAGTTACTAGCTTCATCCAGTAATAGTCCAATATTTTCATTAGACATCCTCTTGCTATTAACATATTTGAAAAAGGACTTTCTGAAATATCACTGTCCAGTTTCAACTCTGGTTGAGCTTTTCCCTTTCATGTTTTCTTCCTGCAAATGCAAACTGCGGCTCTGTAATCTTCCTGTGTGGCCTGACCTTGCTTTGAGAGATCATACGCTTTCTTTTTCTGCTCGAGTTCCAAAAGAAGTTCCTTGTTCAGTCAAGCAGGTCTTCTGCCCTGCTTACTTGATTTACAACTCAGTGGGATTGCCCACTCCTGTGCTTTTAAAAGGTGGTTCTTAAGAAGTACCCAGCTCTTGTGGACCTCTAAGCCCTCAAAAGCAGATTCCTAGCAGACCCTGCTAACTAATTCCCCGAGCAGTTTGAAATTTGCTCACTTAAAACCAAGGGTAACAACTTTACTGACCATTTTCCTCACTTCATCAAATATTTGGACAAGGTCTATAAGGACAAGACCTACTGATCCAGAGATTTCTTTAATTGCCTATAAAATTACTCATCAGTACTATCATCCTGACTGGGTGAACTACAACAGAAACCTATCATAACATCTGCTTTATTGTCCATGCCCCTTACCCTTACCCAGAGGCTTTCGACCACATCATTCCTAACTGAAAGGACTGTACTATCAGACCTCTCCCTTACATACACTGCAACTCCTCTACCTCATCTGCCCTGCCTATCTCTCCTAAACAGATTATAGCCCTCTGTCTCAGTACTCCAGTAAGGGGACTCCTTCCACCAAGTGTCACTATTACCAATGACATCGGAGATCTGGGAACAGACTGAAGTTTCAAGTTCCTCCTGTTTGTTTCTCATTTCTCTTTCAAAGAGTTCTCTTTGTTCTACATGCATTGATGTACAGGCATTTCAGATGGGCTCCCAAACCCACAGTGCTCTCTGGACAGGCGTAAATGCTCCCATTAACTGTGCCATCCCATGACTTGCCTACAGCATTCCTGGCAGTATAGCTTTCCCCCATCAATCCAATTTAAAGCCCCCTCAATCAGTACTGCTAGCTTACAGGCAAATAAATATTTTCCCATCTAGATAGATGGATCCTGTCAGGCCCCAGCACACATTGTGTCTTGGAGAATCTGCTGTAGTTACAAAAAATCAGAGTTCTAGCAAAGGCACCAGTGTTGGAGCCAGATTTTGATATCCTGAGTTTGCTTGTTCCTTCCAATGTCTTTCACTTTACTAGGAGGATAGAGAAAAACACTACCTGAGCACCTGAATCCTTTAGTAGTCTTCCCCTTTTGATTGACCTGAAACTTCTTCATTGATACGATGGCACCTACATGAAAGAGCAGGAGTGGGTAATACTCTGAAGGCTGTACTAAGTTACTCAGTACTCTAGGGACCTCCCTGATCGCTGGGAAGGCAGAAAAATTCTCCGGAAAGATTATCCTGTCTGCAGATGGGTGCATCATTTCCCCTCAAGAGGGAGTCCACTACGACCATAACCCATAATGTAAACAATCAAAACCTGCAACTCCAACAACAGACAAACTGAGTAGGTTTTCATTAAGTCTTTCTTCCTTCTATCTCAACCTTACTGACTTGCAGTTATAACCTGACAGATGAAATATGACTGAAGTGTTAGTTCTTCAAAACACGCACATCTAAAACGTGTCTCTCCTTTCAGTGACTGAATTCTTCTTCATCCCCTGCATATTAAATGGTAGTTTCAACCCACCTGTTACTCTCCCTCATCTGCCCCCCACTTTTGTAGTATGTATAACAGGCACCTTAATTTCATAGGCAATAAGTTCATTTGATGGTTTATAGTAAGCCCATAAATATTTACACTGGTTATCTTTTCTACAGGACAAAAACCAAAGCCCTCTTTCCTCAAAAGGTGGTAGCACAGACTTCAATCTCTCCTTCAGTCCTTTTAATTTCCTGTAAGAAGCCAATAAAAGGGAGAAGATAACCAGTTTATGTAGTTTGTCCTACTCACCATCATTCGATAAAGAACTGCACTGATACTCCATGCTTGCAGCCCAGAAGGCCAACTGCATCCTGGGCTGCATCAAAAGAGGTGTGACCAGCAAGTTTAGGGAGGTGATTGTCTCCCTCTACTCTGCCCTCGTGAAGCCCCACCTGGAGTACTGTGTCCAGGCCTGGGGCCCCCAGCACAAGAAAGATACGGACCTGTTAGAGCGAGTCCAGAGGAGGGCTACAAAGATGATCAGAGGACTGGAGCACCTCTCCAGTGAAGAAAGGCTGAGAGAGCTGGGGATGTTCAGCCTGGAGAAGAGAAGACTCCAGGGAGACCTCACTGCAACCTGTCAATACTTAAAGGGGTCTTATAAAAAGATGGAGAGTGAGTTTTTGCTCAATTAGATAATGATAGGACAAGGGGAAATGATCCTAAAGTAAAAGAGGACAGATTTAGACTAGACCTTAGGAAGAAATTCTTCACTGTAAGGGTAGTGAGGCACTGGAACAGGTTGCCAAGAGAAGTTATGGATGCCCCATCCCTGGAGGTGTTCAAGGCCAGGCTGGATGGGGCCTTGGCCAGCCACATCTACTGGGTAGCATCCCTGTCTATGGCAGAGGGGTTGGATTTAGATCGTCTTTGAGGTCCCTTCCAACCCAAGCCATTCTATGATCCTGTGATTCTATTTCACATGGCAGAGTGGATCAGATACTCAGTTACAGTTCTCTGATGGTTTGGAATAGACAGCCCACAAAGTAGAAGGCTGCATCCCACTGGTCTCTCTGGTCTCAAGATGGACTAAATAGGGTGCACCAAATCAAGGAGGAACACAGAACAAATTTATAGATGACAGCACTGCAGTAACTCACTCCACAGTAGGAACTCACCAGAGCTCCAGTATAGGTAGGATTTGAAGCATCATCCTCCAAAAAGCGGGACAAACCAAAGTCTGAAACCTTGCACACGAGGTTACTGTTGACTAAGATGTTACGTGCTGCCAGGTCACGATGCACATAGTTCATGTCTGAAAGGTAGCGCATGCCAGCTGCAATCCCTCGTAGCATTCCCACCAGCTGTAACACGCTGAACTGTCCCTCCTTTTGCTGAAAGTGAAGAGGTAAACACAGGCTTTTATGACCACAGGAAATGAAACCAACAGGGGAGACTAACAAAAAGCATGTTAATAAGGTGGATTTATGAAGTTAGAGAACATCTTCACACAAACTCTAAAGGTTCAAGAACAGCAAACAAGGAAGGAAAATGGCCTTAAGGCAATGAATCTCAAAGTCAGGCATTGGTGATCTACTTCTGAAGACAGATCTCATATTGTAGACATATCCTCCTTTAGCATCTTATGTCTAGTCTCTCATTAACTACTAAGATGGCTAAATGAAGGGGAGCAGACAAATCTGTTCTTACTTTTTTGAGATCTTTACAATGAGTTCTATTTTTTATACAATGAGTTCATGTGCTCTTCAAAATGCACCTGCCAAAGTAGTTGGGTTGAATTAACATCTGAATCAATAAAGAAAGAAGTGAAGCATCTATACTACAGAAATGTCTGTATTTTTGTTTCATTATTAGAAAAAACACTGGAGACTCTGAGTCCAAAAATAATGACAAGTTTAATTACTTGAAGTCACTTGAAAACATTCAGTGGAATTAAGCCTGAATAGTAGACAAATTCTGGAGTATGCACATAGGAACTAGAAGTCCATGTACAAAGATAAACAATTTAATATCAATGAGTTTGAAAGGTCAAAAATAATGCAGAGATCTTATATGATGGGTGAGCTTTTGGAATATTTTCATCATGCTGGTCCAAAACTGATTAGCCTGGTAATTTGCTTTTATTTCTATTGCACCTGCAGAGGGCAACTGAGAACTTGTAGTGATGAGGGAAGAGGAAGGGCAGGCAATCCTATCAGAATCAAGAATGGCACACCGCAAGGTGAAGAGGTAACAGTTGTGGGGGAGTCTGGTTGTTGTACCCTGAGGAAGGAATCCAGTGATCCATTATCCATGAACTCTGTAACAATCATGACTGGTCGGCTCTTGGTGACCACACCCTCCAGACGGATGACGTTGGGATGCTCAAATTGCCCCATGATGCTGGCCTCACTCAGGAACTCTTGCCGCTGTTCATCTGTATAACCTGACTTCAATGTTTTAATAGCTACTGTGCATTCACGTTTCCCTGGGTGTTTTAGGCGCCCAAAGCACACCTCTCCAAACTCTCCTGTCAGGGAGGGAAGAAACACACCTCAAGTAAGAAAACACAGCAAAATGTTTAGTCAATTGCACTAAAACAATCTAATATGGAAGACTCCAAGCACTGCTTGGAAATATAGTTACCAGGACCATTTGGGTCAAGGTAAAGTTCTCAATAAAGGCTCTGAATTCAGTCTGGTCAGGTTCAGGTTCAAGGTTCAAAATGAGGAATTCAAATGGGTCTTCGAAGGGTGTTTTTAAATTTGGTTTGGAGCCAGCATCTGAGTTTAAGTAGGTTAAGATGAATTTTGCCAAAATGAACATTAGCTAGCCTGAGAGACTTGTGTGTCATGGTTGGGTCCACTTCAGGACAGTAATGTGTCAGGTGTCAAGGTAGGCAAGAAGGTGCTTCAAAATCTGAAGATGCTCACACTACCTGATCCAATGACCTCCTCAATCTTGATGAAGGACACATCAATCTCCCTGGCAAACTCTCGAATAGCTTCATTGGGATCCTCGTAGGTTGAAGGATCAATGTAGTATTTTACTCCAAGTCCTGCAGTAGAGGAGACAGCCCAAAACATCACCAGAATCAACCCCTGAGAGAAATAGGTGCTAGTGACTCCTGAAGAGATAGGCCTTTGGCATCTGTTGCTCAAGAACGCTTACCTCGTGTACTGATGTACTGCTGCAGGCGGTCTGTATATGGAGTCTCCCGCCTTTTACTACAGGACGTAAAAGAAAGGAATGTCAAAACACATGCAAGTCTCCCCTAGGATGTTAGGGTAGGCTTCTCAGTGCAAGACTCAGAGAATCTTTGAATTCAGCGATATAAGTGTTAAGATCCTGCCCATATCTTCGTAACCAGTGCTAGCTTGGTTTCTATCTGGTAGTTTTTACACTAACGTGTACAACACCACTTTAGACATGACAAATGATATGGAATTCAGCACTATCCTGAAAAAGAAAATTGCAGTTTAATGTTACTGTCTTGGAAGTCTTCTTGGTATTCAGGATAAATTTGTATTTTAATTTCATTTAATTACTACAAATTATTCTTTTCAATACTACTAGAAACTATTTCCTATGATGTCTTTTAAGTTCTTCAAAAACATTCTAAGAACCATGTATTCAAATGACAACTGCATAAAGTACATAAATTCCACCCCACAAGATTATTTCTTTATTTCTCTTCCTTCTCTCCTAACAGCATTTACTTTGACTATTCTTTTCATTATAGTACTCAAAATCAACCACACAAAATCAGATGGACAAAAATCTGTTCTGTGATCTATACACAAGCAGCTCAGAATAGGTACAGTCTTTACTGCTGTAATATTTATTGCAAATAAGCATCTAAATTACAGTATCATAGGTGATTCTCAGCATTGGCACTTCTCAAATTTTGTTATCCCTTTAAATATGTGCTATTCAAGTCATTTTTTCCCACACAATCTAGATGTTTTCCAACTTCCATCTTATTCTTCGTTTGCTCGTAATATCATCTATTTTTTCAGTCACTTCCTTTGTTCGCAACAATATTTATAAGCAGCTTTTTTTCTCCCTGAAGATGTACAATTCATGCTAGTTTACAATCTTTTCTAAATCATGTTAATTATACCATTGATATAATTATGCCATTGATATATATAATTCATTGTAAATCAAACCCTGGTTTCCTATAGTATTCCTGCTGTATACAAGAATTCTTGCCCATTTATATACTTTATCATTTCAGCACAAGACCTTCAATCTGATTCAATTAGCATCTGAAGTCAGAATTTCACGAAACATAATGTTACCTGTCTTTACTAAGAGATCTAATTCTATCATTCTGTCAGGAAGCTGTGTATTATTCCCACTTGTGGAGCTTATTTCTTAAAATTCTGCTAAAATTCCAAAACCACAGATATTTCTACCTTCAAAGTCTGTTCTTTCTGTTGTTGAAAGAAATTGTCTTTACTGGGGACCCATACCTACAAGCTGTAACTGTGCTACTCCTCTTGATAGTAAGGTCTACATTCAGTTTTTTATAGGTCACCTGACATGTTAATGGTTTGGTATCATAAAAACAAAATAAAACAATTAGCTAAAATAGGTGTCGTGTATTAGCTGGACAATATGCACCATGCATATGGACAGCTGGACATTGTGTATTAGCTGGACAATATGCACCAAAACCAATTTATTGTATTTGTTTCCACATATATTCTGTCTTTTAAATAGCACATTTCATGTGGACTTCTTCATTTCCTACATCAAACTTCCTTTTCTTATCAAAGACAAATTTTAAACAGAAATTTGATATATCTACTTTTTCTGAATCAGTATTACATGATCCTTTGTGTATAAATTAAACTATTTTTATGACATTTCTTATTTATGTATATACATTTACAGAAACCTATTAATGTTGTTCCCCAACACAGATTTGGTAATACTAATTTACTCTGGGTTTGCATCATTTTTTTAGAAAAACATATGCCTTATTGAGTTGTGCACATAATATCACATTCCCAGCTGTAAGAAATTGTATTTTAACAGCTCAAAGCTACAAAAGGAGGCAACAGTGCAAATATAACAATATTTGGTAATTTTCTTCTTTCCAGCAAGAAAAATATTAAAAGTATAAATTCACACAAATGGAGAAAACATTTATAAAACAAAAAGAAAAAAAGAAGAGAACAAAAAAAGAAATGACTAAAACTAAAGTAAAGTGATTTATACTTTTCTTTAGTTCAACAGACAAATCTAAAATGTTCCACTTGTGCAGAGGCAAAGTAGACCAAAGACACAGAAATCCATTACGGACAGTCCAGGGGATTAAGTTCAAACTTCAATAAATTCAAGAAGCAGGTGATGACTGTTTCTCTTCTTCCCCCTCCACCATTGTTTACTTTTGTGTGTCTAGATAGCTCTGCTAGCCACCTTTACTTCTCTTTGTTTTTAAAATTTCTGCCCCACTCTCTCACTGTGACAGACTGTCTCTACATTGACTTATTTTTTTTTTTCTCCAAAATGGAAAGTGGTGTTTGATTTCTTTAACCCATATTTTATGAGTCTGTGTTCCATGGAACCATGTAAAATGTACAGCTTTTATTCTTCAGCAAATGAGCTACAGACTCTCAGTCCTTGGTTAAAGAGTAGTTTGCAGTTCCTCAGCACCTTCTTAATTAATGTATCTAAATATTTACTCTACCAATCCTTCATCACATCGTTTCATTCTTCACTTGCTTGATTACAATGTAATTTGCAGTCACTTCTTGACAGTGATGAATTTAAATACCTTTTGATCACCAGCTTTATAAAGCTTCCATTGTGTTCTTAGTGCTACCTAGACAAATCTCAGCTAAGTAAGTACATGAGTGGTTTACCAAAGGAGAGGCTTCTGACGGGGGAGCAATGGGGCAGGAATTTTCCTTAATTAGAAAATGTCATCTCAAGGACATCTGAATAAACGTAGATCGGGCTGTTTCCCTTGGGAATGGATTATGAAGCCAGGGTAAGAAAGTTCCACTGTCTAGGGTGCAGGCACTGGCACATGAGAAAATCAAGGAATTCACCTCTTGAAGATGATGGCAAGGATGGCAATGGCAGCAATTACCAAGAAGGCTAGACCACCAAGCGCTGAGCCCACAATAAGTGGCAGTCGGTCCTGCACCATCTCCGAGCGCTCCCCTAGCAAGGAAGACACACACATACACATACAAATGCAGAAGACAGGAACAATTAGAGTTTCCCATCTGCTCACCTAGGACTCACCCATAATTCCAACCCTATCAGCCCTTTGCCTTCCAGGCTAGTCCTGGTAATTTAGCAAATGCTTGTCTTGATTATTGCTCTGCCCCTGCAATTGGGCTTCTCCAGTGCTTTCCTTCCTATTTCTGAAAAACCAGTACTCCATCTCAAAACACTTTTCCTTGTCCACTGACATGTGACTAGCCATTTAAGTATAATCCAGTTCTAAACCTGGGCTTTGATCCCATTGCCCCTATTATTTTAGCTTGTAGATAACACACAAGTACATTTGATACAGACCAAAGGGCATCACAAGGCAGTATGTTGGTCTCTGTGTGAATAGATGGTGATACTCTTAGACAGATGGTAAGGTTCTGTGTATATGTCCTGTGTACTACTTGTCTTAAGACTTTCAGAGCATTCAGCTGTAAGTTGTCCTGTGACAGCTGGAGACCAAACTAGAGCAGTATATAGTGCTACGCACTGTAATACCCTCCTAAAGAGGGTTCTACTGACACACTCTGCTCCTGTTGATCAGAGGAACGGAGGTATATGAGAACAAGGAGTAGGACGGAGGAATATGGAAGTAGCAGTGGCTAAGGGAGTGTAAACAACATGCTCTGACACCATGAACTTTCTTTGACAGAGCAAATCCACATATGCAAATTCCTATATACAGGCACACAAGTTGAGTAGTAATGTCTGGTAGCAGTCCTCCCAGAGGATATGTGACATACACTAGTGAAAGACGGGCATGTGCAGATCTGAGTACACTTACCTCCCATTAGAGTTTGAAAATACATCTTTCCGCTGTATGGACCATAGCCCACTGCTGTTCTAGCTCGTACTTGGAAGGCATAGATCTTGCCTGGGCTCAGATTTAATATGGTGGCCATGTTAGTTTCGCTAGTCAAGGTGAATGAATTATCCTCATCTTCTGCCTGTGAATGTCAGTGACCAAAAAGGAATGTGAGACTTTTGCCCATACGGCTGGCTCTTCTCATCAGGGAATGCTGGTTTCCATGTGCATCCAATATTCTTTGAATCCGTTACAGAATCACAGAGTCACAGAGTCATCTAGGTTGGAAGAGACCTCCAAGATCATCTAGTCCAACCTCTGCCCTAACACTAACAAGTCATCCACTAAACCATATCACTAAGGGCTACATCTAAACGTCTTTTAAAGACCTCCAGGGATGGTGACTCAACCACCTCCCTGGGCAGCCCATTCCAATGCCTAACAACCCTTTCGGTAAAGAAGTTCTTCCTAATATCCAACCTAAATGTCCCCTGGCGCAACTTTAGCCCATTCCCCCTCGTCCTGTCACCAGGCACGTGGGAGAATAGACCAACCCCCACCTCTCTACAGCCTCCTTTAAGGTACCTATAGAGAGCAATGAGGTCTCCCCTGAGCCTCCTCTTCTCCAGGCTAAACAACCCCAGCTCCCTCAGCCGCTCCTCGTAAGACTTGTTCTCCAGACCCCTCACCAGCTTCGTTGCCCTTCTCTGGACTCTCTCGAGCACCTCCATGTCCTTCTTGTAGCGAGGGGCCCAAAACTGAACACAGTACTCGAGGTGCGGCCTCACCAGAGCCGAGTACAGGGGGACAATCACTTCCCTAGGCCTGCTGGCCACACTACTTCTTATGCAAGCCAGGATGCTGTTGGCCTTCTTGGCCACCTGAGCACACTGCTGGCTCATATTCAGCCGACTATCAACCAGTACTCCCAGGTCCTTCTCCGCCAGGCAGCTTTCCAGCCACTCGTCTCCCAGCCTGTAGCTCTGCTTGGGGTTGTTGCGCCCCAGGTGCAGGACCCGGCACTTGGCCTTGTTGAACTTCATGCAGTTGACCTCAGCCCATCAGTCCAGCCTATCCAGATCCTCCTGCAGAGCCTTCTTTCCCTCGAGCAGATCGACACACGCACCTAACTTGGTGTCATCTGCAAACTTACTGAGGGTGCACTCGATCCCCTCATCCAGGTCATCGATAAAGATATTAAAGAGGACCGGCCCCAGCACTGAGCCCTGGGGGACTCCACTAGTAACCGGCCTCCAACTGGATTTGGCTCCATTCACCACAACTCTTTGGGCCCGGCCATCCAGCCAGTTTTTAACCCAAAAAAGCGTACGCCAGTCCAAGCCACGAGCAGCCAGTTTCTCGAGGAGAATGTTGTGGGAAACGGTGTCAAAAGCCTTACTGAAGTCAAGGTAGACCACATCCACAGCCTTCCCCTCATCCACCAAGCGCGTCACTTGGTCATAGAAGGAGATCAGGTTCGTCAAGCAGGACCTACCTTTCATAAACCCATGCTGACTGGGCCTGATCGCCTGCTTGCCCTGCAAGTGCTGCGTGATGACACTCAAGATAATCTGCTCCATGAGCTTCCCTGGCACCGAGGTCAAACTAACAGGCCTATAGTTCCCCGGGTCTACCCTCCGGCCCTTCTTGTAGATGGGCGTCACGTTTGCTAGCTGCCAGTCAACTGGAACCTCCCCTGATAGCCAGGACTGCCGATAAATAATGGAAAGCGGCTCGGCCAGCTCCTCCGCCAGTTCGCTCAGTACCCTCGGGTGGATCCCATCCGGCCCCATCGACTTGCGTACATCCAAGTGTCGTAGCAGGTCGCCAACCATTTCTTCATGGATAGCGAGGGCCACATCCTGCTCCCCATCCCCTTCCACCAGCTCAGGGTACCAGGTATCCAGAGAACAACCGGTCTTGCCACTAAAGACTGAGGCAAAGAAAGCATTGAGCACCTCAGCCTTTTCCTCATCTTTTGTAACTAAGTTTCCCCCCGCATCCAGTAAAGGATGGAGATTCTCCTTAGTCCTCCTTTTTGCGTTGATGTATTTGTAAAAACTTTTTTTGTTATCTTTAAAGGCAGTAGCCAGACTGAGCTCCAGATGAGTTTTGGCCTTTCTAATTTTGTCCCTGCACAGCCTCGCAACATCCTTATAGTCCTCCTGAGTAGCCCGCCCTCTTTTCCAAAGATTATAAACCCTCCTTTTTCTCCTAAGCTCGAGCCACAACTCTCTGCTCAGCCAGGCCGGTCTAGTTCTGCGTCAGCTCGTCTTTGGGCACGTGGGGACAGACCGCTCCTGAGCCGTTAAGATTTCCTTCTTGAGGAGCGCCCAGCCTTCCTGGACTCCTTTGCCCTTCAGAACCTCCTCCCAAGGGACTCTGCCAACCAGTGACCTGAACAGCTTAAAGTCAGCCCTCCGGAAGTCCAAGACAGCGGTTTTACTGGTCCCCTTCCTGACTTCGCCAAGAATAGAGAACTGAACCATTTCGTGGTCACTCTGCCCAAGACAGCTCCCAACCACCACATCTCCCACCAGACCGTCACTGTTCGTGAACAGAAGGTCTAGCGGGGAACCTCCCCTGGTAGGCTCTCTAACCAGCTGCATCAGGAAGCTATCTTCCACGCTCTCCAGAAACCTCCTAGACTGCTTTCTCTGGGCTGTGTTGTGCTTCCAGGATATGTCTGGGAAGTTGAAGTCCCCCACGAGAACAAGCGCTGACGATTTCGCGGCTTCTGCCAGCTGCCTGTAGAACTCCTCATCCGTCTCCTCATCCTGGTTCAGCGGTCTATAACAGACCCCCACCAGGATGCTTGCCTTGTTGGCCTTCCCTCTGATCCTAACCCATAGGGACTCAACCTTATCATTCCCAGCCTCAAGTTCCTCAACATCTAAACACACTCTAATATAGAGAGCCACACCACCACCCCTTCTGTGCTGCCTGTCCCTTCTGAAGAGCCTATAGCCAGACATTGCAGCACTCCAGTCATGAGAGTGGTCCCACCACGTTTCCGTGATGGCAACCAAGTCATAGCCTTCCCGCTGCACGATGGCTTCCAGCTCGTCCTGTTTGTTGCCCATGCTGCGTGCATTAGTGTAGATGCACTTCAGCTGGGCCATTGCCATCTTCCCCGGCTCTGCCATTGTTCCCCCTGGCACAGCTCCAACAGGCCTTCTTTCAGCCCCATCCCCCTTCTTTCCTAGTTTAAAGCCCTCTCAACGAGCCCTGCTAGCTCCTGGGCTAGGATCCGTTTTCCCCTTAGAGATAGGGACCCGTCTGTGGCCATCAGGCCGGGTGCCGAGTAAAGCGCCCCATGGTCAAAAAACCCAAAATTTCTGTGTTGGCACCAGCCTCTGAGCCACGTGTTAATCAGGTGGGTTTTCCGTGTCCTCTCGGTACCCCTCCCTGCTACTGCAGGGATAGATGAAAACACCACCTGTATTCCCGCTTAGGCCACTAACCGTCCCAGTCCCCTAAAGTCCCGTTTGATAGCCTTCAGGCTTCTCTCATCAATATCATCACTGCCAGCCTGGACTATCAAGAGGGTAGTAGTCAGAGGGGCGGACCAGGTTGGGAAGCTTCCTGGCAACATCCCTGACCCTGGCCCCAGGGAGGCAGCAGACTTCCCTATGGGTAGGGTCAGGTCGACAAATAGGGCCCTCCGTTCCCCTGAGAAGGGAGTCGCCTACTACGATCACCCTTCTGTCTTTCTTGGTGGAGGCAGTCTTGAGGCGTGGGGTCGGCTTCCTCGCCCTAGGCATCCTCCTGGGTAGACTTTCTACCTCGTCCTCACCCACCAGCCTCCCAAGCTCCAGGGCCTCAAATCTGTTGCGTAAGGGGACCTGGGAAGGTGGGGCCGGTAGGGGGGGGCGTTGCCTGAAAGGTCGAGCAGGAACCTGTCTCCATCCCTCCTCAACTTCTAGGTCGCCACCCTCTGCCCGATAGCGACAGGGCAGGGGGTCCATCCCCATTTGGGGTGTCTCACCCCGGTACCTCTCCTTCAGGCCCTGCAGGGAGTCACTCCACCAGTCTATCTCCCGCTCACACTCCCTGATAGCCCTCAACCTCTCCACCTCCTCTTTGAGTTCTGCCACCAGGCGGACCAGGTCGTCCACCTGCTCGCACCTCACACACACGGCGCCTCTGCTTCCCTCAGATGGCAGCAACAGGCTCAGGCAGTCCCTGCACCCAGAGACCTGAACTGCCGCATTGTTGAGCAGGCGGCCAGTCTGGGTGGCCACAGACTTTCTAGTGAGAGTGCTCTGCCTAGTGAAGACCATCGCAATCCAGTTAGCAGTCGACAGCCGTTAAAGATGTCGTTCTTATGGGCGGGGGGAAACTCTGCCCTCTCCGCCCTGCCTGCGCGAACTGCCGCGCCCACCCTTCTGACGCGCCACGCCCTGTTCGCCGCGCTCCTGGTCGCTCGCGCTCCCTAGGGGCTGCTTTTGAACGGCCGGAGAGGGGGCGCTGCTGGCTCCGCTACGCCTCGTCAGCCTCCCTCGCGGGGGCTGCCGGGTCCTGGCGGCTCCCTCGAGCGGCCTCGATGTCGGAAAAAAAGCCCTGCCTGTCCCGATCCCCCGCTCCGCTGCAGAACGCGTCTGCCCCGGAGCCGATCGCCTCGGCAAGTGTACAAAGTGATACAGAGTATCCCAACCCCACTTGATATTCTAGACCTGACTTCCTCACACACTACTCTCTGCTTCTTACTGCTGCTTTTCATTCCCTTATACCTAGGTTCATATATTTATATAGTCATATATTCACATATATTTATATGACAGATCAGATATAGGGAATGGGAGCTTGTCTTAATAGTACTATGGACCTCTTTCCCTTAAATCAATTAGGAGTCATGAAAGATGTGAATGGAGAACAACTATATATTTGTCACCCTGTAATTTCAGCACATAAACATGTAACTCAGATCTGCCACTTAGTAAATGAGAGTGCATTCCTCCACCCAAAATCTCTTGGAGATGTTCATCCAGGCATAAATTGGGACACAGAATTTCCCTCCACAAATAAAACACAGGATGTTGCAGTGAGTCCAATTTCAATATAGACATTTGGAAACTTGATGTCCTTCCACTGTTACCTGTATCAGGTAGTACTAAACTTACTCAGTTGTTTCAGCTACAGCTTTTTAGCTTAGCTACAGGTGTCTTCTCCCTTTTTAACATCATCCCCAGATGGTCCCAAGCTGGGAAATGCAGATGGACAGATGTTAAATTAAGAATATATTGTGAACTTCTGTGCTTGCTATAGTTTGTTCTTCCCTCATTACTGAAGCGTTTTATCCGCCTTATCCAGTCTGATCCAAGGGTTCATCTCCCAGAAAGGCTTCCCCTTTCTCTTTTGCATAACAGCTATATAACAATCTGCACTGCATCACTCTCTTCTCACCTTGTCAAAATAGCGTAGCTGATAATCCAGGATAACTCCATTGGGCTGGTCTGGCTGAGGCCAAGACAGTGTGATGCTACTGGTAGTACGACTCACCTGATGCATCATAGGGACTGCAGAGGGGACTGGAATGAAAGAGAGAGAGGAGAGATTGCAAAGGGAAAAGGTTAACAAGGACCTGTAGTTGAATATTTATTATAATGAATTAAAAACTTAGGTCAAACCCTCCTTTAATTTCCCTTAATTTGCATTATGAAATATTTTGTAACATAACCAGAAGAAACCTAGCTACAATTTTACTCTACTGAGAAATAGATACTGCAGTTCAGTTGCAGATCATAAAGAATGAAAGCATCTAATTTTCACAGCCTGATCTAAAGGCTAGTTCACACTAGTTCCTGAATCTCATGCCAATCCCCTGCAGGACGGTTACCTAGATGGCAAAACTACTGTTGTATTTGAGACTCTCAGTATCCCTGCAAGTCATTAAGCCACAGAAGTCCAGTCTGAATGGGCTTCAAATCAACTCTATGGCCTGAAACCAACAGCTCCAGGAACAGAGTCACTGTTAAGTGTGTATGTGTGGATCTTCACACACAGTTTTGCTGTCTGGTCTTAAAAAGCATGGTAACTTTCTGTTTTAGTGAACAGGCCAGCTTGGTATACTACACAGATAGAGCTGTCAACCTTCTTGATTCCACTAGGATATTTAGTGCTTAAAGTCTGTGTCAGATACTAATTATTGTAGGGAAAATTCAACTTCTCTTTTATGCTGGTTTTACTCAGCATGGCAACTGAGCTCCACCACTACCGCTCTCTCACTTCCCCTCCTCAAAGGGAAAGGTGAAGGAAATATGATGGAAGAGGCTCAAGGGTTGAGATAAGGACAGGGAGATCACTCAACGATTATCGTCACGGCCAAAACAGACTCAGCACAGGGAGATTAATATAATTTATTAACTATTACTAACAAGCTAGAGCAGTGAGAAACTAAAAACAAACTAAAAACACCTTCCTCCCACCCGCCCTCTCCTACCTCCACCCCACAAGTGGCGAAGGGGAACAGAGCAGAGAACAGGGCCTGTAGTCAGTCTATGACACTTCATAACTGCCGCTCCTTCACAGTCACTCTCTTCCCCTGCTCCAGCATGGGGTCCCTCCCACAAGATGCCGTTCTTCCCAAACTGATCTGTATTGGGTTTGTATGGCAAGGTTTTGGTAGCGGGGGGCTGCAGGAGTGGCCTCTGTGAGAAGAATCCAGAAGCTGCCCCATGCTAGGTAACGGCCAGTTTCAGCTGGCTCCAAAGAAACCTGCTGCTGGCCAGCACTAAGCCAGTAAGTGATGTCTGTGCCTCTATGAGAGCAGATTTAAGAAAGGGAAAAAAACTGCTGGGGAACAGCAGCTGGGAGAGTAAGGAGTGAGAAACAGTCCTGCAGACGCCAAGGTCAGTGCAGAAGGAGGGCAGGAGGTGCTCCAGGTGCTGCAGCTGAAGTTCCCCTGTGGCCTGTGAACAGGCCCCTGGTGGAGCTGACTGTCCCCCTGCAGCCCATGGGTCCCACATGGAGCAGATCTCCATGCTGCAGCCCGTGGAGGAGCCCCCGGTGGAGCAGGTGGATGTGGCCTGGAGAAGGCTGTGGACCATGGAGAGCCCCCACAGGAGCAGGCCCCGAACCGGAGTTGCAGCCCGTGGAGAAGAGTCCATGCAGGAGCAAGGGGTCTGGGGGGAGCTGCCGCCTGTGTGGGACCCATGTTGGAGCAGTTTGCTCCCAACAGATGGACCCCATGGTATGGACCCGTAATGGAGCAGTTCTTAAAGAACTGTTCGGTGCTGCCTTATCTAACATGGGGCAGCTTCTGGCCTCTTCTCACAGAGTCCACCCCTGCAGCCCCCTGCTACCAAAACCTTGCCACATAAACTCAATACACCTTTATGTACAAAGCAAGGATCTGGTCATCAAACATAAAAGAAGGCTTTGGAAGCATGAATCTAAATGAGAAGGCAAGTATGAGCTTGTGTCTACTAACTTTAGAAATCTTCTGATAGGTTGTTCTAAAAGTCTGAAGCTCAGCTCAAGACTTTCAGATTTGCAGTACTGCCATTACTTATCACTAATTTGAAACTCATTACATCAGAGGAAGGTGTTGGGAGGAATGGGTTAAAAGTGGAAGATTAGGAAGGAGGATGGGATCAGAATGGAAGACTGGTGAGGAGGATTGTAAATATGATCAAGTGACCTTGCAGCTGGGAATGCTTAAAGTCTAGGTAGTAGTAACGTAGAAAAGCACATACATTGTACATACTGCTGTTTATGCTCTGTGTGTTTGGCAAGTGGCACATATGTATTTAGCTAACAGCTGTTTGGTAGACTCAGAAGTGCCCTATCAGACACGCTTGAGCTCACAGCCTTGGTATAGAGAAGATCAAAGAAGTACAGTGAGGATCACAGCACAGTGGTATAAACTGTTCCTGTGCATACCCTTGACAAACAGGTGTAAACAGCAGGCTGGTGATCTAGCATGGACTGAGCTTAGCAGTGCCTGTGTCCCTAGATGTGTGCATGTGTCCGTGTGTTGCTTCAGAGATCCCCCAGTTGGTGAGGTAATGAAAATAAATCTACAGTTTGCATTTTAGCCACGAGCCTGTGGTTCTTCCTGCTGCCTGTGCTGACTCACACAGAAGAAAACAAAATATTGAAGATAATGTGATAAATTATTTCAAATTCAATTTTTAGTTCACTGAGCTAAAATTAGATTACAATGAGCAACAATCCAGCCACTATTTGGGGTAGTTTTGCTTTTCATTTTATTGTTGTCTAAAGGCATCATTCACACGTTCTGATGATACCAGAAGTACGGAACACCTAATTAATAGCAGGCCACTTCCAGAAGTAGTTAGTTCTTCTAAAAAGAAGAAAAAAAATGTATCTTCAGAGCAGGAAGGGAGATGAATAGATGTTAAAGCCACTTGCACATGAGGTTTTCTGGAGAATGAAAACACTCTTCAACTACAAGGTATCCCCAGGATAATGCCATCTTAAGGTCATATTGGAGACAGTCATTTCAGTGATACATACTTAATATGCAGGTACCTCTTAAGGCAAAGGTCTAAACCAGTAAAAACATTCAGTAATCCACCTATCTGAAACAGTTCAGATTTTGATACTCAGGTTTGCCTCTTATTTCGGGTCAAAATTTATTAAACATTGACCAGGGATCTCTCCTACCATTTCAAGTAAATAGATATCTTGATTTCTCCTTTGAAAAATCTCATATAAATACTAAAGTGATGTGAAATGTGAACACACGGGTAGGCGGAATGTGTACATATCTCCTGTCAAAAGCTTATTAATAAAGTTCCTTTCCCAGTGTTGACAAATTAGGAAATACAAAGTTCAAAGTTTGGTGTCTTAAGACTACACCTATATTGGGAGAAGAACTCATTGAGAGCAATCCTGCAGAGAAGGACTTGGGGATTCTGGTGGATGAAAAGCTTGACATGAGCCAGCAGTGCATACTTGTAGCCCAGAAGGCCAACTGCATCCTGGGCTACATCAAAAGAGGAGTGGCCAGCCAGATGAGGGAGGTGATTGTCCCTCTCTAAGTACTAAGTACTCCAAGTGGGGCTCTTGTGAGGCCCCACTTGGAGTACTGCATCCAGGTGTGGGGCCCCCAGCACAAGAAGGATGTTGACCTGTTAGAATGGGTCCAGAGGAGGACCGTGAATATGATCAGAGGGCTGGAGCACCTCTCTTATGAAGATAGGCTGAGAGAGCTGGGGCTGCTCAGCCTACAGAAAAGAGAAAGCTCCAGGGTGACCTCATTGCACCTTTTCAGTACTTAAAAGGAGCTTATAAAAAAGACGGAGAGTGAGTTTTTGCTCAATCAGACAATGACAGGACAAGGGGAAATGGTTTTAAACTAAAAGAGGGGAGATTTAGATTAGAGGTTAGCAGGAAATTCTTCACTCAGAGGGTGGTGAGGCACTGGAACAGGTTGCCCAGAGAGGTTGTGGATGCCCCATCCCTGGAGGTGTTCAAGGCCAGGCTGGATGGGCCTTGGCCAAACAGAACTAGTGGGTGGCATTCCTGCCCATGTCAGGGGGGTTGGAACTAGATGATCTTCAAGGTCCCTTCCAACCCTAGCCATTCTGTGATTCTATGATACCATCATATAGCACATACAGAACAGCCAGACCCAATCCACACCGGTTTATGAAAGGCAGGTCCTTCTTGACTAACCTGATTTCCTTCTATGACAAGGTGACTCACTTAGTAAATGAGGGAAAGACTGTGGATGTTGCTTACCTCAACTTTGGTAAAGCTTTTGACACTTTCCCACAACATTCTCTTGGAGAAACTGGCTACTTATGGCTTTGATGGGCATACGGTTCTCTGGGTAAAAATTTAGCAGGGTGGCTGGGCCCAAAAAGCTGTGGTGAATGGAAACAAATCCAGTTGGCAGCCAGTCACAGAAGTGTTTTCCCCCAGTGCTCAGTACTGTGGCCAGTTCACTTCAATATCTTTATCAATGATCTGGATGAGGGGATCGAGTACACTCTCAGTAGGTTTGCAGATGACATCAAGTTAGGCAAGAATGTTGATCTGCTTGAAGGTAGGAAGGCTCTGCAGAGGGATCTAGATAGGCTGGATCAATGGTCCAGGACAAACTGTATGATGTTCAACAAGGCTAACTGCTTGTTGCTGCACTTGGGTCACAACAACCCCATGCAATGCTACAGGCCTGGGGAAGAGTGGCTGGAAAGTTGCCTGGCAAAAAAGGACCTTGGGATATTGGTCAACAGCCAGATGAATATGAGACAGCAATGTGCCCAGGTGACCAAGAAAGCCCACAGCGTCCTTGCTTGTATCGGAAACAGTGTGGCCAGCAGTACTATAGAAGTGATTGTCCCCCTGTAGTTGGTGAGACTGCATCTTGAATACTGTGTTTAGATTTGGGCCCCTCACTACGAGAAAGACATTGAAGTGCAGGAGTGCATCCAAAGGAGGGCAACAAAGCTGGTGAAGGGTCTAGAGAACAAGTCTACAGTGGCTGAGGGAACTGGGGTTATTTAGCCTAGAGAAAAGGAGGCTGAGGGGAGACCTTATTGCTCTCAACAGCTACCTCAAAGGAGGTTGTACTGGGTTGGGGGTTGCTCTCTTCTCCCAGGCAACAAGCAACAGGAAAGAAGGAAATGGCCTCAAGTTGCACCAGGGGAAGTTTAGGTTGGATATTAGGAAAAATTCTTCACTGAAACCATTGTGAAGCATTGGAACAGGCTGCCCAGGCAAATGGTTGGATCACCATCCCTGGAGGTATTTAAAAGATGTGCAGATGTGGTGCACGGGGACATGCTTTAGTAGACTCGTCAGTGCTAGGTTAACAGTTAGACTTTATGACCTTGGAGGTCTTTTTGAACCTAAATGATACTATGATTCTACCCTGTACCTGCTTCCACTGAAGGGCCAAGAGTATGTTCCTTTGCATGCCAACTATCAACAATTTTGTTAACGGAACACTGGTTTCAAAGCTTGTTTCATATATACATGCATCCAGTTCTTTGTTGATTTATCACTTTTACTAATTTTGCTATTTTCGCATAGGGTTTATAAATGGAGACATGCAAGGTTTGTGCCTAACGACACAATCCACTGACAGCTGAAATCATAGGGCCTGATTGAACCAACTATTCACTGAAAGCAAACCTGTTTTGAGATCAGATTTTTAAGGAAGTCTGAAAATGACTGTGTGGGGTTTTTTTGGGTTTTGGTTTGTTTTTTTGTATTTTAGCATTACTATTTATGAAATAGCAAGTGTATGGATAAATTCTTGCACAAGTACCACATATAACACCTAATGGAAGATATAAAACAGTCTAACCATTGGGTAAATACAGCTCCCAGATTCTATTTTTCATGGGCTGTCAATTGTAACTCTCCTACGTGTCAGGACAATATTCTTCCTGGTAGCACACCATGGTGGATTTAAAATATTTAGAGCACCATGAAAATGCTACATTCTCTGAGTTACTAATGTTTGGCAAGTTTCTGCTGTTCCTTATAATGCTGATGTCCTTGACAAGCTACATGTGCCTGCAAGCCTAAGAATTTTTCTATATCAGCAGACAAGGTAAGGAAGGAATGTGAAGGAAAGAAGGATACCTCTTCTGCTTCTCAAGCGTTACTCAAGAAGAGCCTATTGATTCAGATCTCCAAAGACCTTTGTGAAAAACAACAACAAAACAACAACAAACCTGTCTTCCCTTGATTTAGGAAGTGGACTGGAAGAGATCTCAATTTGGATCAATATAACCTGTTGCCAACTAATCTTGAGCATAGTGAGGTGTTATACAGCCCATGTTTTCTTTAAAGGATGTGCTAAGCTCCCACAGCATTTCCTCTTCTATCACCCAAAGAGGCCATATAGCTGGGCTTGCAAGCACCAAGAAAGAGAATAAGCCCATGGAAGAACTGATTTTTTGATGAGCAGCAAATTGGAGCTCTGCAAATATCAAAGGAAACTAGGTCATCACCATCACTTATTTTTTAGCTTCATGCATGCGATTCACCAATAAATAGTGCTTATGATGCATTTGCTTGTTTTATCAAGGTATACCGAAGATACAATAATAAAAGATTTTATGAAGAGATTCCTTATCTATCAGTACACATCATACACAAATGCTACCTGCCTGTAGGCCTGACAGACATGGCTTTTGGAAAACAGGAATCAGGATATCTTTATTGCCTAGGAGCTACTTTAACACTGAGTGGGATCACAAAATTTAGCTACTGAAAAAATAAATCCAAACAAAAGGTCAGAGGTCTACAGATTTTATAGAAATCATTAAAAAATAATTAAACTCACCCTCAGCTATGCCTTCTTCTGTAATGCAAGCCCCAAATCTACCATTCTCATATTATCGTTTCTCCTCCTTTACTTCTTCAGGTATCCTATTATCCTCATATTCTCAGCAAATGGCGTTAAACCCAAGCTTTGTTCCACACCCCATCTCATTTATAATCTTCAAGGAAGATGTCTGAATACAGAATATAAATCACTTTCTTCATGTCTTTAATATCTTTTCTTTCTTTTGAAAATGCCCTGTCTTTTCCACAGACTTCAGTTGAGTTCTGACCCTTTCTCTAAAATATCTGAAAATCCTGAAAAAGTATCTCGGGTTGTCTTCTGTCATAACCTTGTACTAAAATTCCTGTGTATGAAGAGTGCTTTAGAAAGGCAAATTGGTTAGTTATTTTCACCACCTGTACCTGTATTATTACTATTTCTTACAAATGGGTTCCACTCGTGCCTAATATACAGAGAATTTTCCTTTATATCACAAGGTGCCATGTGACATATGGACCTCCTACTTCTACCTTCTCAGAAAGCTTCCATCTTCATTGAAAGAGTTGCTGAAACCTGCAATGTGAAAACAAGCATATTCATTCCCTGCTTATGCTGCAGAGAATTAAATCCCAGTCACACCTGGCCAAATCTTCTGAAGACAACAAAGTTGACTAATGTCAAAAAAAAAAATATTTCAAGAGTATTTTTCCTATACAAGAGGAAGACAATAGAGTTGAATTCTTAGGGAACTTGAGTGCTCAAGGTTGGCAATTAGGATCATAAATAAACAACTTGTTACTTTGGGAGTTAGTGTAATTCATCCAGTGGATGATGAACACAGAGCTCATACATCGTTTGCTTTACCTGTTTGTTTTAGCCTGGCAAAACACAATAGTATTTATTTTTTTGTCTACAGCACTCTTCCATACCTCTTTGGAAAAGCAGACAACTTCAAGCAAATTTTCCTGATCAGCTCATCCATTTGCCCTTGTAAACTCAAAAACATCATACTCGGAGTTTAAGTCTTCCCTCCTCTCCACCATAAAATCTTCTGTTGGGTCCTTTGAAATTTCCTTGCATTACCCCTAACTGTCCTTTTCCCCATGCAACTTATTACACAAACCTTCAGACTCTCTACCTTTTACTTATGCAGTTCTACACATTTTTGATATTGCCAGGTCCCACTGCTCTGAATCCAGCTCTTGCAGAAGGCTGCTACCTACCTTTTCACAGGTACATGGCAGCCTCATCACATCACCTTTATCCTCATATATCTGTTAGCTCTTATAATGTCCATATTTCATCAAAAATTCTACTTGCCTTTAAAAGTCTTCAGGGACAACATTTGAGTCTCTGCTGTCTTTGTCCCTTCATCTTCTTGCTAGAAATGCAACAACTGCCTGAATGAATAAGTTCAGAACAGTATAGCTCTGGCAACAGACATTATTACATGCCTCAGTTGAAGGTATAAGAAAAAAATGGACAGGCAGTTACAGCTGTGCACAGAGAATTTTTTTTTTCACAGTCCTTTAAATGAAAAACTGAATTCTGTCCTGAGGCATGAGATGAAGCAGTTGTTTACCATGATGAATATACTTGAAGATGTGATTTATTTTTATTTTTTTGATTTTTGAATAATAAGGTGATTGGCTTTTAAGTTCTGTGGTTTCTCTTTGTCAAGTTCTCCTTTTCCAAAAAGCAATTTCATAAATAGCCTTTCTTCATGCAGTTTGTGCTATCCGGAATGGCCTCCTAACATCTTTCCACATATCCTGACCCTTCTGTAACTATTCACCCTCAGCACTTCAAACATGAGCTGAAAGTAATTCCCTTTTCTCGTCTCACCTGTGGGATAGTTTTTTCCTTCTGGTAACTTGCCTCAGTGAATATGTCATATTATTACTATCCAAACAGTTTTCAGGTAACTTTTGCTATAAAAGGTTGTCTTATTTAAAAAATGAAATCTTATATTAAGGAAAGTTTTTCTACGCCAGCCCTTGTTATTCTATCTTGAAAAACATAGCCACTGAAGAGTAGGAACATCATAATCAGGCCATCACCGAAAATGTGACTGTGTAACTAGAGGATTCTATCATACTTTGAATCAGGGTTAGCAGACTGTTAGGGATAAGGAGAGTCTTAGATGAACAGTGTTTTGGAGACAAAAATGAAGAGCAAATAGGTAGCAGGGAAAAAGACAAGAAAAGAAGAAATAAAGAAAATAAAGAAATAAATAGAAAGGGAGGAGAGGAGGGGAGGGGAGGGGAGGGGAGGGGAGGGGAGAAAATAACTATTCCAGGGCATAATATTGCCTAAGGTATCTCTAACAAAGAGGCAGAGTGTGGGGAAGTGTATTTTTTGGATCAGCAAATGAAGGAACACAGAGAACTCTAACTGCTGTGTGAATAAGTACCACATTCAGAAGCTGCCAGCACTGAAGGGTCTTTCTTTTGCCACCTTTAATATAATAGAAACCAAATTTATGATATGGCCATCTTTCTCCAATTTGCTTTCTTTCACCCTTCATGCCCTTCTGTCCCTCCTTGTCTCTTCGAGAACATTAAGAACCTGAAATGTTCATCTTTGTTTGTGCAATAATAATTGCTAAAATAATAATAACGACAAAAGTAACCTAAAGCTGAAAAGCTGCTGAGGGGATTGAAGGGAGGGGGCAGGGATGAGAAAAGGCTGCATGACAGAGAAAGCAGGGCCTTGTTAGTATGAGCTGTCACTGTGAATTGAGGGTGGCTCATCTCAAGCACACTCCTAGCGATCTCATGGAAGAGCAAGAAAAAAAAAATGCAAACACAAGCAAGCCTTCCATTACACACTGCTGTTTCAGGACTCTGGCCTCCTGTCATTGAAGACTGCTTCAATGCACGAGAAACTCACCTTGGGGAGAGACATCCAAGAAACCTAACATGCTTAGACACAGTAAGAGACACCCAGAGGAATAGGAATGGTCTGAAAAGTCAAACAAAACCAAAAGAAAGCAGATTGGCTGACTCTAGGCAGGAGGGGAAAGAAGTTGCTCAATTAAATTACCCCAGAAATAGATGAAGAAGGCATACATGAGAAGCATGACGAAAATGAATTGTTCAGGGTGTTAATATGCCTATCTGAAGCAGAAGCCAAAGGATCTGCCTGAAATTACCATATGAATTACCAAGCCATATCTTTTACTGTAAACAAAAATTGACCACCCACTTGCAGCCAGACTCCTAAGGGGACCAAGTATCCTATCATATACATGCTCAATGTCTTTCAGGTAATGAATGGTTCGAAGGGAAGAAATAGACTTTGTTAAACCACTGGCATTTGCTAGCAGTAGGAAGTTGTTGGCATGTGTATATGCTCCCTTACTTTCCATAGCAAAGAAGAAACAGAAATCAAAAGATGTGATTTAACCAAGATAACAGTCTCACATCCAACCCTACAGCATTTCTTTTGAGCTTTACTGTTTTTGCAGGGGTATCTGCATCTTCAGTGTGGAATCTAATTAGGGTTTTATTTAACAGTTACACTTCTCTAAATGTTTACAGACATCTTCTGTCACTCAGTTCAAATTGTTCCCCCTTTTTCTCCTCCTTACCACATTACTCCTCATTATATCCTCTTAACCAAGCTGTATAAAACTCCTCTCCATACATGCTTTTACATGCTTATAAAGAAGAACACATGCTCAATCTCTCACTGTTGACATTTATCAGAACCATATGCATGTAGTTCTCTCCAGCTGCTTCTGTAAGTCGGTCCGTGTACAGGATATTTACAGAAATACAGAATTTACTTGATTCTATTCTTTCTTTTCTTCCATATATAAATCTTCTGTATTCTATCAATCAGTCTGACCTTCTCTACAATCCTTTTATCTCTCCCTTTCTTCTGACTGCCCACACATACTATTAGTACTTTAGTTCCTAGTCATCTTTCAGACTTAGGTCCTAGCTACAAGGATCACAACACTTTTGTGAAAACTGCAAGACATTTAAAAATTTCTGCCATGTAAAAGACAAAAAAATCTTTCTTTCCTATTGACAGAAGAAAAATATTTCAAGACCATTTATCAAAGCAGCAAGGTTAAAAAGGCAATAACAAAGTACAAGTAAACACAAAACATGTAGAAGAACCTAGAGCAGCTCCAATAAAATAGCTATGGTGATTGTTTCTGGATCCTTTGTCAAAATTCAGTTTAAAATCTTCCTAAGAACTTTAAGAACTGTAGTTTTCATATTCATTTATGACTCACTCAGCTATATGATATTAACATGTGCTATCCCAGGGTCATGTGTATTTAGGTGATGAATAAATATTATTATGTATATTCTTTCTTGTTATACAGTGCCTATCTTTATTCTTTATCTGTATCTTCATCTTTAGACAGTGCCTATCTGTCAATTTTCTACCTCCTTACTTTAATAAGCAGGAATGCAAAAGGTGAACAGATTTGATGAAACACAACACTACTTTTTTCGAGTATGAAATTGTAGAATAATTGCTGGAAGTGACTTATTGAGACTAATGGTATGTGCACATCTTAAAGGAAGGTATGGCATTGAGGAAACTTCCAAGGTGAGATAGATATGCAAAGGAGCTGTTCCATGATAGTCCCCTTGGCAACACAACCTGCAGCCTTAGATATTGGCAACAAGAGAGGAGCTTGATGTGCTGTCTCTAAAAGAAATCACATGGAGGGTGGAGCAGAGTGGAGACACTGTGTCCAGGCTCTGTGATATCACCACAGGGATGAGGAACTTCATGGTACTATGGAACTGAGAAATTGCATAGCCAGCCCAGAGCCAGTTGTTTTCCATTTTTTGTCAAAATCATGTCCTCTAGGTGAACTTTGCTCATTATAATCTCATTATAATAGAATCTTAGAACCCAAAGAACTTGTGCTCCTGTTGCTTCAATAAACTTCACCGGTCATTAATCTACTCGACTGAAGGTCTATCGCACTATTTGTGCAGCCATGATCATGGTAATCCAATATATGGAATGTGACTGGACTTATAGTGCCAAATTGGGCATCACTCAGAATCTAAGCCCAGATGCCCCCAGCCCCTTTGATATCTGAGGACAAGCTGGAATGCAAGGTGATTTAGTTCCTGCCAAACTTCTTTATCCTTTAATGAAACAGAACTGAAATGAGGGAAATGGAAGGTGGTGTACAGGAACAATAAAAGGTGGAAAAGCTGAGTAACTCAGAACATAGACAAAAAAGAAAAGTGAAGAGGTGAAAAATGCTAGAAATACTCTATAAAGTATAAGAAGATGAAATGGAGAAGAGTAGGATGTAGAGAAGGTGTAGAGAAGATGAAAAAAAAATTAAGAAATGCTCTCTAAGAGCTGCTGTGGCAAGCTAATGCTCAGAAAATCTGCATCAAGCCCTGATCGTGTCTCCCATCTCGCACAACGAAGCTACATGCTTTCTCCGAGCCACAGAGCTACATCTCCCATTGCTATATTCTCCAGGGCAGATTCTGCCTCAACAACTCCTCCCCATGTACATCAGCTGATAAACTCATTATTTTGTGCCAAGAGGAAAGAAAGGAAAGCCCACTCAACAGAAAGCAAGAAAGAGAAGGGCAGAGGTGAAATCATGGAACTGGCACGTTAAGATAAAAAGCAGGCACAACACAGAAAGCTTCAGGATGTAAAACATAAAAGCGAATCAGATGAGAGACAGACATGGAAATTTTGGTTCTCAGATAGAAGGGGTTCCTCACCTGACTGGTTGGTGCTAACATTGATGGTGGCATAATGGGGTGCTTCTGAACTCAACTCAGTCACCAAGTTGACAGCCTGGATCTCAAAGGTGTACTGTACATGGGCCAGCAGGTTGGAGACCTGCACACGACTTTCTGTCAGGCCCATTTGGCGTGGTTCAAATTGTACACTGTCTCCACAGCGCACACAGGGTCCTGGAGAACCTGTTGGGCATACTTTGCAGATGACATTGAAGAAAACATCCTTGCGGCCACCCAGATCCTTGGGAAGGCGCCAGGTCAGGAGAACATTGGAGCCAACAATTTCATAGCTAAGGTCATGGGGAGCAGAGGGAACACCTAGAAGACAGAATGAAAGATAAAAATCCTATGAAAGCATGAGAAAGAAGTGGAGGAGTGAAGAAGACAAAGAAGGGGGAAAAACAGAAGAACAAGTTACTTTTTCTTCTTCTTTCTCTTCTCTAGCTGTTTCTCTGTACAAGGTTAAGAAAAACATATTCTTTGCTACATCATATACACATACATGCTGGAGCAGCCACACTAACACATTTTAGGGACACAGAATTGACAAGAAAGGTCTTTGTTTCAAGAGTGTGACTTTCATTTTTCCCTAAAAGAATAGCCAGTGTTTAAGAAACCTCCAAGCCTTTGAAACACTGAGTTTTGCACCTTAATAAAGATTTGTCTCTAATGAGACCTCTAGATCTCTCCTTTGGCACCTAATACCTCTGAATTCTCCCAGACCTTAGTTAGACTGTTCCATCAGTTGCGGGATCTGAACCCCACTTACCCTACAGTTATTCCTGCTGCAAGCCAGGCATCAGGAATAAAATCTGGCAGCAGAAAAAACAGCTCATTCTGTGCATTTGCCACTTGCCCTGTCAGAGACAGTGAAGAGAAGGCAGAAAATGCAGAAGGTGAGAAGATTACATGGGGATAAGAATGGGACAAGACATTGGAAGCTAGACAGTGAAAAGCTCAGAAAGGTAGAAATAAGTAGCAGAGTTGCACTGCTCAACTTAGGCATGAAGATGATGTGATTGCCGAGGCGATCACCAAGGTGACCGGCTCCAGGGCAGACACGTTCTGCAACGAAGCAGGGGGTCGCAGTGTGCAGGGGGTTCCCTACATCCAGGCCCCTCGAGGTAGCCAAGAGCACCCCTCCTCTATCGTACAAAGGCAGCCCCTGGGGAGTGCCAGTGACCATGAGTGAGGCAGTGGTGTGGCTCTCTATATTACAGAGTGTTTCAATGTTGTTGAGCTCAGGGTTGGGAATGATAACGTAGAGTCCCTATGGATAAGGATCAGGGGGATGGTCAACAAGGCGGACATCCTGGTGGGGGTCTGTTATAGACCGCCAAACCAGGATGAAGAAATGGATGAGGCATTCTACAAGCAACTGGTGAAGTTGTGCAATCACCAGCACTTGTTCTCATGGGGAACATTAACTTCCCGGACATATTCTGGAAAGAAGAGGCAGGCAACTCGGGGAGAGTACAAGGACATAGCCAGAATATGCAGAAAGAAAATCAGAAAGGCTAAAGCCCAGCACAGGCTTAACTTAGCCACTATGGTTATGGATAACAAAAAGTGTTTTTGCAAATATAATAATGGTAGGAGGACATCCAAGGAGAATCTCCATCCTATACTGGACATAGGGGGAACATGACTACTACGGATAAGGAAAAGGCTGAGGATCTTAATGCCTTTTTTATATCTGTCTTTACTAGCCAGACCACTTATCTTTGGGAGTACTCAGCCTCACAACCTGGAAGTCTGGGATGGGGAGCAGAAGAGACCCCCCCACAGTTCAGGTGGAAACAGTTAAGAGACCTGCTGCTCCACCTGGACTGTCACAAGTCCATGGGGCCAGATGGGATCCACCTGAGGGTGCTGAGGGAGCTGGTGGATGTGATTGCCAAGCCGCTTTCCATCATCTATCAGCAGTCTATCAGCGGAGAGGTCCCGGATGACTGAAGTCTTGATAATGTGATGCCCATTTATAAGAAGGGCCGTAAGGAGGAGCCGGGGAATTATAGGCCTGTCAGCCTGACCTCGGTGCCAGGAAAGGTGATGGAACAGGTCATCTTGAATGCAATCACACAGAATAAGCGGGACCACCGGGGGATCAGGCCCAGTCAGAACGGTTTCATGAAAGACAAGTCCTGCCTGACCAACCTCATCTCCTTCTATGACCAGGTAACCCACCTGGTGGATGAGGGAAAGGCTGTTGACGTAGTCTAACAGCAAATCTTCAACAAGGTCTTTGACACAGTCTCCCACAGTATTCTGCTGGAGAAGCTGGCAGCCCATGGTTTGGACTGGTACACTCTTCTCTGGGTTAAAAACTGGCTGCACAGCCAGGTCCAGAGAGTAGTGGTGAACGGACTGAAATCCAGCTGGTGACCGGTCGCCAGTGGTGTTCCCCAGGGGACGATGTTGGGGCCCATCCTCTTTGATATCTTCATTGATAACTTGGATGAGGGAATTGAGTACACCCTCCATAAGTTTGCAGACAACACCAAGCTGGGGGGAAGTATTGATTTGCTGGAGGATAGGAAGGCCCTGCAGAGGGACCTGGACGGGTTAGATCCATGGGCAGAGGCCAGTGGGATGAGGTTCAACATGGCTAAGTGCCAGGTCCTGCACTTTGGCCACAACAACCCCATGCAAAGCTACAGGCTTGGTGCAGAGTGGCTTGAAAGCTGTGCAGAGGAAAGGGATCTGGGGGTGCTAGTTGATGCTCACCTGAACATGAGCTGACAGTGTGCCCAGGTGGCCAAGAAAGCCAACAGCATCCTGGCTTCTATTGGAATAGCGTAGCCAGCAGGATTAGGGAGGTGATCGTTTCCCTGTACTATGCTCTGGTGAGGCCGCACTTCGAGTACTGTCTTCAGTTTTGGGCCCCTCACTACAAGAAAGACATCGAGGCCATACAGCATGTCAAGAGAAGGGCTATGAAGCTGGAAAAGGGCCTGGAACACAAGAACTATGAGGAATGGCTGAGGGAACTGGGGTTGTTTAGTGTGGAGAAGAGGAGGCTCAGTGGTGACCTTATTGCTCTCTACAACTACCTCAAAGGAAGTGTTGGGGAGCTGGGGATTGGCCTCTTCTCACAGATAACTAGCGATAGGACTAGAGGGAATGGCCTGTAGTTGTGCCAGGGGAGGTTCAGATTGGAAATTAGGAGAAATTTCTTCTCAGAAAGAGTAGCTCAGCATTGGAATAGGTTGCTCAGGGAGGTGGTAGAGTCACCATCCCTGGGAATGTTTAAGGAAAGGTTGGATGTGGTGCTTAGGGACATGGCTTAGTGCGTGACATTGGTGGTAGGGGTATGGTTGGACCAGATGATCTTGGAGGTCTTTTCCATCCTTAATGATTCTATGATTCTATGGAGACAAAGACAGAAAAGGCAGGGACATATATATTGAGCTCTGTAGCAGGGAGGGGTAAGGGAAATGTGATTTACAGGACACTTCCCTCCAAAGGCTTCAGTGAGATCCACGAATCCTCATTCTCACTATACCCTTATTATCGGCAAACATCTATGAAACCTATAGACAAAGCCTTTTGTCTGTTTACTATTGATCAATGGAAAGGATTATACTTTTTGAATATTTCCACTAGCTGTATCTTCCTGTGGACTCTTATTCCCCCAGAACATGCCAGAAAATTCCCCCCAAAGACTGGTTAAAATATGTATTCGTGAGAAGATGAAGCGATTTGTATTGTGGTATAGTATTTAATAGTATAATCACATACCAGTTTTCCCCAAGGGTTCTTATTGCAACCAATGCAAAGGATATATAACTGCTCAGGAAAAAAATGCCTGTGAAGTTAAGATTGCTTGATGTTGCTGAAGATGGATTCTGTGCAGTGTACAAAGGAAGGGATTACAGAAAACAAAACAAAACACATTTCCTAATTTCTGAGTGTTTAACTTCACAGATGTAGAGTGACTGTAAGTTGCTTTAGGATGTGAATTCATTCCTTGTCACTTCGAAAAAATTCATGAGTGATTCTTGATGTATTATTTAAATTAGATTTTGAGTGCTCATCATTAACCCTACTTCATTTTCTGGGGTTAATTACTTGCTTGACCTATTAATGTTCATAATCATTGACTGTGAAAAGTTATAACTGATGAGATAAGCCAATGAGAAAATTAATCCTTTCCATAAGTACAATTTGAATTCTACATAGTAAATATGGTCTTCACATCTCCAGTGTGGTCTATTGGTCATGAAAAGAGATGGTTTGGAACTCCCATGAATCATTCAGGCAAATTTCCCCTCATTAACTGCCCTTCTCCCTGCATTCAAACACTCCATTCAAATACTTACCAGTGCAGGGAGCATCAGAATTGTCAGAAGCAGATCGGTAGAAGTGGTTCTGACACACACATTCACTGGAACCTGGCAGCGGAGCATGGCTGTGGGCAGGGCAGAGATGGCAAGGGTCGTCTCCCACAGACACTTTAAAGGAACCAAGGGGACAGGCTAAGGGGAGGAAAATGAGACAGTCAAGAGCAGGAAACACATTATTTCAGATTCCAAAAACAATGCAATCTTATTTACATTTAATTCATGCTGCTACTGTTGGAAGAATTTGTTACACAGGTTATCTAATGCAGGTTTCCTTGCTTCATGGCTATACAGACAATACCAGCTCTGGGCTGGAGCATGCATTGTTAAAGTTGCAATTTCAAACTAGTTTATTTTATTCTACACAATAGGTACTTAAATTGATTCACTGTCAGATGAAAGAGAATCAGTCCAGAGACAGCTTTGGCCATCTGAAATAATTGTCTTCTCCTTACTTACCCAAAGAGCATTAGCATTGGAGAAGCCAAACTGCACAGTCATGTCATCTGTCTGGAAATAGCCATGACCATCCGCACCTCCTTTCCCCGACCCAACACAGCCACAAAAATGGATTTTTTTTATGCTGCCTTAGACAGTTTAATTGCTTAAAGTAATGTAAGATACCATGATTTTTTGATTTTGCATCAAAATGAAGAGCCAGAACGAAGATATGCAGTCCTAATTGTTTTTCTGTAGGTCTGGACACTTCCCAGTAATGGATAGAAGCTTCTTAAACTAGTCAAGTTTAATCTGCAAATGCATAGGACCATGCCTATGGAAAAAGCTGAAACAAGGGGGGAAATCCAACATTCAGGGAAAGAAAATTAAAGAAAAAAAAAAGGTTAACAATATGGGAGTATAATACATTCTAGGTTCAGCAAAGATGCTGTGCTGAATAACATAGCAGAAGGTGCTTGGATCTTGCACTGAAGTAGTAGGATAGAGGTTTTGTAATTTTAATGCAGGTTTTATGTAAGTTTTCTAAAGCTGCTTTTGTATATATATAGACAGAATTTTTACATGCAATGGACTAACTAGCTCTGGTGAATGTTCTTTCATGGACTGACATTTGTTTAGTTAGTTTCACAATAAAGCACATTTCCAGGGAATGGGAAGCTTTCAGATAGACCCCAAGTGAATGTTTGATTTCAGAAGACACATAGTAATGCTGCTTTCTCCTTTCAAGAGAAGAACTGTCCTAGCAATTACCATAAGGAGAAGAATCCAAAGGATCGTGAATAGCAAAAAAATCATATTTCAAAGAGAACTGTGTAAAAGAAGAACATTGTGTGCAGATGTTAACATGAAGTTAGGATATCTTAATGAATATTTTGAAATGGAACACCACACCAGAAGCTAAAGAATTAATCCATCTGGTAATTACTTACTATGACAAAGGAAAGGAGACTTCCACCTCCTATAACAATTATTTGGAAATTATTTCTAACACATATAAGTGTTGAGTGGCCATTTATGCATCTTCCTTAACAAATAAACGACTTCAGAAAAACAAAGTAGCTTGCTTATCTGTCCTTCTCATTTGTGTCCAATTCTCTTTGCTTTGGGTTCTCCAAGTCTGTTTGGGAATTTCTGATGTATACTTTGGGCCTGTGGAGATGCAAACCTTAACAAAGCTGAAAAGGTTACAGCCACATTCTGGACATAACAGCCAATAAACAATATCTATAGAGTCCTGTCAGCTTTAACTCTCATATTACTTCATCTTCTCTGTTGGAAGTCTTCTGGCTGCAGAATAACCTCCACGTGTATTGTGACAGAATGTTAAGTCCTGGAACAGTCAGACCATAACAGGGACTTCAATAATGCTGAATCATAGCATTGGGATAGGAGGACACTGAATCTTCCCAACACATGAAAAATTACAACATTCAGTGGGTAATACATTGCCATATAGAATGAAAGGGAGAAGAAGAGATTGCAATTTTGCATACGATGGTAAGTCTGCTCAGCCCTGCTGAGGCCACACCTCGAGTATTGTGTCCAGTTCTGAGCTCCCCAGTACAAGAGGGACATAGAACTACTGGAGTGAGTTCAAAGGAAGGCTGTTAAGATGATTAGAGGGCTGGAGCATCTGTCGCACGAGGACATGCTGAAAGAACTGGGCCAATTTAGCCTGGAAAAGAGAAGACTGAGGGGAGACCTCATTCATGTATATAAATATCTGAGGGGAGGGTGTTGAGAGGATGGAGCCGGTCTCTTTTCAGTTGTGCCCAGCAACAGGATGAGAGGCAATGGGCACAAACTGAAGCACAGGAGGTTCCGGCTGAATATGAGGGGGCACTTCTGTACTGTGAGGGTGACAGAGCACTGGAACAGGTTGCCCAGAGAGGTGGTGGAGTCTCCTTCTCTGGTGATATTCAAAACCTGCCTGGATGCCATCCTGTGCCACGTGCTGTAGGTGATCCTGCTCGGCAGGGGGGTTGGACTTGATGGTCTTCAGAGGTCCCTTCCAACCTTGGCCATTCTGTAATTCTGTGAAAAGAGCAAGTGCCTTTGCCTTCAGACTTTTATCCAGCAGAAAGTCAAATTATTTTCATATAGAAAGTTCTGTCCCTATGCTCCTATGAGAAAAAATAAAAAGGAAATAAGAATTTTCCACTTTATGAAGTGTATCCCCTTCATTCATTCATTCAGTTTAAGACTCTGCTAACAGTCACAGATGTGAAGTATAATTTTCACATTTCTTGGCAAGTACATCTGTACTGACACTATGAGCATTACCAATGGGAAGTTCTCTTCCAACATTATAAATAAATGGTAAATGAAAATTTACCATTTTCTTGGGTCTTCTGTATTTATTTCAAATCTGAGAATGCTAAACTGAACATGAATGTTGTTGTGGTTTTTGTTTCTTTTTTTCTTACAAGTAATTCTCATCCATATTTTCTTGCATCAAACTGCTTGCGCAGGGGCATTAGATATGATGACCTCCAGAGGCCTTTTCTAAGCTCAGCCATTCCATGATTCTGTGATTTCTCTTGAACATAGGCAAATTAAAATGTCTGGTCAGATCACTCTGGTCCCAGCTGCCCCACTGTCAGAGTTTTCACCACATATACATGATTGTCAGAGGATGGGGAACAGTGAAAGGGAAAATTCTTGCCACTAGGAAACATCTCATTTCAGATGTTCAGAAGCAAAATGAGAATAGGATTGACAGGACCCCTCTGAGGGAGGAATCTGAAAAAATATGTTCAAACAAGATAAACAAAAAAGTGTAAAAAAATCAGTAGGGAAGAGACTCACGTGGTCAGTTCAACCCATATAACAGAAATGGCAGCTGGAGAGCTATTAAGAGGAGTACAGAACAACTTTGGAGGAGAGATCTCTCTGAAGTGGTTATATTGTCTGGTGAAACAAATTAATCACTACCCTGCTCTACATGAACCTATGATCCTATGATCTCATGCTGGTCTTTCCAGGAGAGAGGGCAAATACTGAGAAAGGATCGTGCTTTGAAACCCTTATTTCTGCCCACAGGGATTTCTACTGTCTAAAGTCAAGAAAACAAAACAAAACAAAACAAAACAAACAAAACCCACAGAAAATGAAATCATATAGCATACCTGAAGCTAAGTTGATTTGTAAAGATTAAACATGATTCACATATCCCCTACCTTCCTAATGCAAAGATAATTAGGGAAAAAAAATCAAATCAAAACAAAAAAAAAGCAAACAGACTATGACCTAAAATATCTAGTTACTCACATTTTGGCCAATATGGCAGAGGCTAAATTGTCTCCATGATCTCCATGTAGCTAAAGAATAGCCTCATGAATATGGTCAGGGACTACAGCTGTCACACACCTGCTTCCATCTGAACTCACACCCTTGCCTCTGTATCCAGTCAGGAAGATAGTTAAGTTTGTGAGCATCTTCATCCCTTTCCAAAATTGCCTAAGATACGCTGGCTCACTTCACTCAGCTCACAGATAGCAACAACAGTCATTCCCATGACATGTAGCATTTCCTGGCACTGCCTCAGTCCAGTCACTCTATAAAAAAGATATCAAAGGTTAAGTCTGAAGAAAAGAAAAAAAAATCCCTGGGACTCTAAATATGTAAAAGCTACCTTGTTTTAGTCCAGCAGTTATGGTGAGCCTAGGCTGTCTTTCCACAGTGTTCGGCTCTCTTTTGTTTCTGCAGGATTCCCTTCATCACACCATGAGATTTTTCACTTTTCATGCACCTTATATTCCTCTCTTAATGCAGATCTTGACATCATGTTCACTTTCTGTGGTCCTACAATCTCTGCAGACAACTACTGCACTCACTGGAGGCAGTCATAATGAATACCCAAGTTGAAGTGAACCCACCATCACTAAGACTAACATGTATTGCTTTAGTGAACATCACCATCTTAGGACCATCCCAGAGAAAGCCTGAACAAGAGCAGCTTCTCCTGAAACACCTCCACTGTGTGCCTGTAGAAAAACTTCACAAAAAACACAGGCCTTGTCACTTTGTCATCCCAAAGGCACCAGTACTTTCCAGGAAAAAAGAGAGTAGTACTGATTGATTGACGGTGTCTAATGTAAGGATAGAGGGTAGCAGAGCTAGCACCTCAAGGGACAGAAAAAGCTGTCACTTCCCATTAAGTCAAGGCTACTATGAAAGGTGAAGGCAGAGTCTGGACTATGCAAGAGCTTTTCTCTCAGTTTGTCTGAGCTATTTTTCACATCTTGGCACTGTGTCAGAATGCCACAACAGTTCAGTTGGTCACAGCTTGTCTCAGAGATGCTGACCCAATTTCCCTCAGCTCCACCCTAGAGCACTCTCTTCTGCTTTGCTTGCATTTGCCTGACTGCTCCATGGGGAAAAGTTCCACCTGGGAGGCTGGAGAAGCAGTTTCTGACAGACTTCTAACATCAAAACAGCAGAGAAAAGTTCTGGAATCATGGGGTATGTGTAGGAGGGGACAGAACAAGAACCAAAGAAGACGAGAGAAGAAAAGGCATAAAGAAAAGCTCACTTGGACAATAAGAGCTGACAGTAACGCTGAGAGCATAAAAAAAATACAGCAAGGAGAAGGACCAAGGACAGAAAGAAACTTCAACAGAGCTATATGCACCCCCAGTACCATTTTTTAGGGCATGGGATAGACATTAGGGTAATACTTGGACTTTTTGCACCCAGATATGATTTGGAAATGAGATGAGACTTAGGAGGACATTTAGAAGAGCATAAAATCACCCTCCTTTTGACTGAGATAGTCAAACGAGTTCTGTGGAGAAGATCTTTTCTCTACTCCTTAGGAGAAAGTCTCCATTTTAAAATGTGTCAGGTTTTTTGACTGTTCTAAAGCAAAACAGGCGTGTCTGGGAAAGACTGGTTTTGACTACAGTGTAGAAAGAGGATTTGTCCAGGTACTAGATTAACAAAGCTTTTTGGTCCATGAGAGGAGAGAAGGTCAATATATAAAAGTAAAGAGCAAGGCTCTTTTCATACATCCAGGGCATTGTTGCTGGTCCAGAAAACAAGATATACAGGAAAAGCTGCCCAACTCTTTCACACACATACATAATTCCCACAGCCACCTTTTCAGAACTGACATAGTACAAGACGTTCGCGTTGCAGTGTAAGGTAAAGTCAAAGAAACAATGCTGCATGGGATTTAACAGTTTTAATCAGATTATTCTCTCCAAGTCACCAATTTGCTTCTGGTTGCTGCCATACTATGAGAGAGAGCACAACGGTATTAGAGGACAACCCCTTGTGGAGGTCAGGTGGAAGGAACTCTTCTAAGGGCAGGAGGAATCTATTGGCTTTGATACTGGCTTTTGATACACTCAATAATCTGAAAATATTTGTCATTTAAATTGTACTTGTAGGATTGAATGAAAGCAGACAGGCCCCTAGAGTTATGGTAATATCGAGCAGAGATGCAGTTTTTAAAGATTGCATTGAAATAACTATATCCGGTTTTGGATCCCTCAAAGTTGTTGAAAAACAGGAGCAAGTTCAGCAGAGGGCCACTGAAATAGTTACACAGCTGGAGTACCTGCCCTGTGAAGAACCTGGAGAACAGGAAATCCAGAAGCAGCCTTCCAAAATCTACAAAGACTTTATTAGAAAGATAGAGCCAGGTTCTTCACATCCATGCACAGCAGAAAGATGAGAGACAACAGGCACAAACTGAAACACAAAAAGTTCTGACTGGATATAAGGAAGTCTTTACTACCATGAGGACCATCAAGCACTAGAAAAATTTACTTGGAGAGGTTATGCAATTTCTATTCCTGGAGATTTTCAAGACCATATTGAAAAAATGCTCTTGAGCAACCTGTCTGACCTTTTTTTGAGCCTGTTTTGAGCAAGAGGTTGGACAAGAGATATACATTCGTACCTGCCCAGATACTACTTTCTTCTCTAATCATTTGGAATATTTACACAAACATTTTACCACTGTCCTGTTACTTCAGTTTAAGATAGTGTTAGTGAGTCTTAGGACATGGTTTTGTTATCCGAAGGTTTGTGCCCAATGCACCTGGCCAAAAGGCACTGAGAATTGGAATCTAAGTGAAGGTCTATTAATTAATTAATTAATTCTGCAGAATCAGATGCTTGATGATCTTTTGCAAAGAAAGCACATTTCTTACTTAAAGTGCCATTATTTATACACACCTAACTTGTGAAATTATCTCTCTAGCTACTTCTGATTCGTTGTTTTAGTTCACCTAACTTATCTCTATTGAGCATGTGTGTTACAGAGGACCGGAGGGGGTGAACACCAAATCCCATATTTCCATACATTTCCATTTTGGTGGGTGCGGTTTTAAATATACTAGTGACCTTTAATGAGCAAAAGGTCAGTCTGGAATCTTCCTTCAGCTGTTTTCTTAATTCTTGTTTTCTTGCCTTCATCCCTTATCTGTTTTGCTTTTGCTAGCTCAAGACTACTGGTCTCCTTGTTTTCTTCAGCTCAGGACTACAGTTTCACATCACTAACTTATCTAATAATGACTAATCCTTGAAAAATCAGACCCTCACCCCTTTACTTGCATTGGATCTATACTGAATGTGTGGTTTCAAAGTGAGTCAATTCACCTGTCTGATCTGTTGGTAAAGTAGTTTAACAGATAAACACAGGTAAAGAAAAAAAAATTATTTGCCAATTGTCTGTGTTGTCACACTCTGAGGTTGTACAGTCACTAGATTCTGAGACAAGGGGTGATGGGTAGCCCTAAAGCAAAATGTCGGCAGGGAATGGATATTCAGCAGATTATAACACCATAATAATCACAGGAAATCATTACATATTGTTAGGGTTTAGACATATAAACTGTGTTTTACACTAGTATTTCATCAAAGCAATGATACACTGTGTGTGCTTGGCTACTATCAGTAAATATAAACTATTTTAAGGTACATTGAATTAAAGCATACTATGTCTGCTAATAATAAAAGCTAGGCATCTTTAAAAACATTAACAATATAGTAGATTTTAGATTTTGTTTTTTAATTTTCACTGATAGTAACCTCATGCCAATAAGACAAATGCCAAGGACAAAAGAATACTCAAAAACATTGTGTATGTTTTTTTTGCAAGTAAACAAAGGGACAGCCAACTGCCTCTTATGACAGTACCCAAAGTATCTTAGAAAGAAAAAAAAAAAGCACAAATAAGCAGGTTTCCCAAGAAGCTCAGAATTCAATCAAGACACAAAGAGAAGAGTAACAAGACTAAAAAAGAACACTGGGAAAAATTTAAGTATGATCAAGAATACACATATCAGAAAGATGATTCCTTTCAGTTTGTTTAGAAACAGTTAACAGGCTCAAATTTACTTTGAACAGCATTAGATTTCAGGAGAGATTTACATTAGGAATTATCTGTTTCTACAGCAAGAATGAATACTAGATGTGAGTATGAAAAATGAACAGAGCATCAAATCTGGCACTGGAGTCAAACCTGGAGGAATGAATGAATACAGGAGTATTTGAGGCATAGTATAGTAATAGCCCCCTAGGTTGATCTAGAGATTTATGGTTTCTACAGCTGTTTTGGTGGGGAAGAGATAGTGGGAAATGAAAGAAACATAAGGAGAGAAGAGTGGGTTGTTTTGGTTTTGCTTTATTAAAAAAGGGGGAAACTCAAATCAACTGAGATAAAACAGATTAAGTGACTGAGAACTGTTTCCTGACGAACTGCTGGAAAGAGGCCAGCTGAGTAAGGTAAAAGAGGCAAAGCTGACAAATTCTTAACTAGTTATACATTGTGAAGAGCATTAGGGAATGGGCTGTGTGAAGCAAAAAAGGTGAAATGAAAGGAAAGACTTGGGCTGGGAAAGAAGGGAATATGAGTACAGAGCAATTACTGGATAGAAGGAAAAGCACATGAAAAGTACATGAAAAGCACCAAAATGTGTGCATGTAGCAGAATAAACTTCAGGAGCTGAAGAAAGGAGCAATAAAGAAAAATAATATATAAGTACATAAATCTAGCACAAGATGCCAAGCAGTATTACCAAACATGAGTTTACTTCAAAGAAGTTTTCTCACTCAGGAGAGACTAAGAGCACTGGGTTTGTTCATTTTAAAGAAGAAAAGGCTGCTGGGGAAATCCTATTGCTGGGAGAATCTAACTGCTGGCATTAACCACCTAATGTGAGGATATAAAGACAGTGTAGGTGATATCAGTCAATAGCTAGCTCTGTTTCGTATTAAAGAGATAAATATGTTCTTTGAGGAAGGGCAAGATGACCCAGGCCTTGGAGATGTCTAAAGGATGATTAACTGAGGAACTGCTAAACAGGAAGACTATTATGTTGACATTCTTGAGGGAAACATTCTTGAAGGAAATTTATGCCCTTGAATACATCACCAATCAACATACATAAGGTGAATAGCTGGCTGAAAAACAAAGATTAGGAGTATTCTAATGTGAGCTATCCATGAACTACCTTCATTGTAATAGTCAAAAACACATCCCTAGGCTGGGAGACCCCAGCCCAACAATGGACCCTTCCTCTGAGGATGCACGGAATGATTCTGTCATGTCAGCAGTATGCTAACTATGTAACCAATTGGAGGCTAGGGGATTGTACAAATGTGGATATATTGATAAGTGTGAGAAAAATCTCAATAATTTTCTTCAGACAGGATCTTCTGTGAAGCTATTTTATTCGCAATTGCAATGGCGGGCATCCTGCAAGCAGGAGTGCACAGTAAAAGTTTATCATAACCTTATATTGCCTATTACCCGACACCTGATTTCTCCCGTTTCCTCATTGGCTGAGTACTACAGGTTCACAACCTACTCGACGCACTTCTATACCATATATGTACAATTTTATTTGACCAACCGTTAATTTCTCCTTTTCCTTTTTTTTTCCTTTCTCTCTCATGACTAGAGGGCCCATGATTTTTGCTTTTACTGATTTCGTATGGCTTATCCTGTTTTTCTTAGCTATCCTCCCTATTTTGGGACAGTGGGACCTTCCCCTTATCTGCTTAACATACTCCCCACTGCTATGCCGCACAATCACTTCTGAATATGCAAGGTTAGTGGAATTTTCCACTGCAAAAACACAACTTTGTTTCTCACATAAGGGTTTGTATAAAGAGTTGCATGGAAAGTCCTAACGTGTGCCAGCTTTGTGGGAAAACACCTGGTACCCACACTTGCACAATTCTGAAATAAACAATATCTCAACCCAGTGTGTGAATTGGCTCATTGCACACCAGGTAATGAATCCAAACTTTTTATCAGACAATGTAGGTAAAAGGTGGTAGGACATGATGCCACAGACACAAGTTGCAATAATCTCTTATTCTTACTACAATCTCCTGCTAGATAGGAAAAAGAAATTTCACCATGTCACAAAACATTGGGAACAGTTGCTGAAGGATGTTGTGGAATCTTCATCTTTAGGAATAATGACAACTAGACTAGAATAGACCTCGAGTGACCTAACACACTTTGGTCCTGCTGTGAGAGTGGGGTTCGAGCAGAGGATTTCCACAGGTCCCTGCAACCTAAATTATTATTTGGTTTTGTAGAAAGCATCTTTTAAGTGACTAAGATTTGAAAAAGGTTTATTGTATATATTTTATACTAGCAGCACATGCGTATTTCGTATCAGATTATTGAAGTTTGTGCTTTAACATAAATCTTAACATTTATTTAGGTTCCCAGATTTACAAAAAAAAAAAAAAAAAAAAAACCAAGCTGGTGAGGAAGGACATCTTTTCATAACACAAAAAATAATCATTCAATATTCTTCCCATATCAGCCCTCAAACAACTGTGTGCACAGTTATTAGCTCCTGCAATTATCAGTAATACAGTTGTGATTCCTTCTGCAATCAGAAGGGACTGCATGTGGTCACAAGAGACCTGCAATTTTATCCTCTCCAGCTGACTTCTTCATATATTCCTGCATCCTATGAAAGAAGAGCCTATAGCTACTACAGAAGCCAGGCAGATCTGTTTCTTCCTTAATACTCCTAGAAACATACAGTGAAAGAAGAGAGGAGAAATAACTGTGTGGTGGGTTAATCTTGGCAAACAGACAAATGCTCACCCAGCCACTCCTCTTCCTCAGCAAGACATGGGAAGAAAATAGGATGTGAATGTTTATGGATTGAGGTAAGACAGAGAATTGCTTACCGATTACAGGCAAAACTGAATTGGCTTGGGGAAAATTAATTTATAGCTGATTAAAAGAAATTTGGGTAGTGAGAAAAAAAAAAAGAAAAAAAAACAACAAACATTAAGACAACACCTTTCCATCCCCATCTCCCAAGCTTAACTTAACTCCTTCACTCTTCTACCCCACCTAAGCAGCACAGAGAAGAATGGAGGGTGTGCAGTCAGTGCATAGCAGTTTCTCTCTGCAGCTTCTTTCCTCACACACTTTTCCCCTGCCCCAGCATGGACTCTCCACAGGCTGCAGTTCCATCAAAAAATACCTATCTGCTCCAGCATGGAGTCTTCCAAAGGCTGCAGTGTGGGTATCTGCTCTGGCATGGATTCCTCCACAGGCTGCAGAGAATATCTGCTCTGGTGCCTGGACTACCTATCTCCTCTTCCTCCTGCTCTGACCTTGGTGTTCCCTCTGCTATTTCTCTCTTCCTATTCCCTCCTCCTCTCTCTGTCTGGTGTTTTCTGACCTTAAATATTGGTTGCCCAGAAGTGCCATACATATCCAATCAGCTCAGCTCTGTCCTGCAGTTGGCCATTGCAGAACCAACTGGAAACAGTTGTCTGGCATGGGAAATCCCCTAGCCTTTTCCAACAGAAGATACCCCTTCAGTCTCTACCACTACTAAAACCTTGCCACAAAAAGTCCCATATATTATGATACCCAACAAGGATATTTAGATCTCATGATCTGTATAGCTCCCTCCACTCCATCCCTTTCAAAATATGGTTCAATCTGTTTTCCTTCCTGTACTCCAACAATCTTTCCCTCAGACATCAAAACTGGATAAAGGGATAAAAGTCGATCCCCTGAGCTACAGAAACAGCAAGTGGATAGTTGGTCGGTAATTACAGATGTAGGGGTACACATATAGTAGTGGCACATTTTCAGTGATATGGGGCAAACATCATATTGGATACTACTATGGGACAGAATAGAAAAACAGACATAGAGCTTGATTGACAGAACTGCACAGGAATTAATTTGTATTTTGGACATGAGAAGGAAAAAAGAGAAATTCCATATTATTAAACTAATAGTTTTATTTCACTGACCTCAAGCTCACTTTACTTCTTCTTTTAAAAGTGTCAGCTTAGCACTTTTGTCAAGTAGTCATTTCTCTTTTTTCCCCACATTCTCATTTTTGAAATATTTTTTAAAAAATGTTTTAGTTGTGAATTCTGAGCACTATTTGCAAAAGTATCTGGTAACTTAAATCCCATGTGACTTTTAGATAAAAGCCCTGGATAAGCAGTGGGTACTGAATACCAAGAAATGTATCACATTGTAAACAGGTTTGTGGGGATGGAATCCAGGAACAACCATTTTCATTAATGAATCTGTCAATTTGAGAGAAGCCAATCAGTCCAGAATTTTGGGAACCAGTAATCTAGGATGGCCCAATCATCTAGAACTTTCCATTCTAGGCCCTCTGTATGGAAAAACCCTTAGAGTTGCACGAAACCCTGCAAGGCAAGGCACCCTGTTTATATACACCTACAGGAAGAAAATAAACCAGGATTTGAACCTTCATTTTCCCTCTGTAAACTGCCATTCTCTTCTCTGGCTGTTGAGCATGAGAAGAGGTCTACTTGGATATAGTGAAAAGTGAATCCCCCCCCCACATTACATCCTGTACCACCTGTAGGGTTAACTGCTCATGGATGTTATTTCACTTTTCTGATTAGCTGGAGAAATTTGCCATATAGTAAGAACCAACAGGCAGTCTTATGAAACAAATGAAAGAAAGAATATCTTAAGTCATGGTAGGGGTCAGGAAAGACAAAGTTATCTTGGAAAGGTAGCAGGAAAGACAAAGATATCTACTTTGAATGCTTCTTGTCAGATTCTTTGTACTAAATAAAGAGGTAACAGCTGGTCCAGACAGGACTCCGCAGGCTTCCATATGGTGAGGAGGAGGGATATGCCCACACACTCCTCTACCACAGCATAAGAGAACTTGCTTCTCCTTTCTATCCTATAGTTCACTCTTTAGTCTTGATAAAAAGAGCTTTATGCAGGATGTTCAGTAGAGATCTGCTCTTAGACTACTGCTTTTGCTATGTATTTCATAAAGAACACTATATATATCCCAGTGTCCTTTTGTTCACAGGAAGAACTGAGAATATACAGAGAGAAGTACTGGAAAGGACTCCGTGCAAAGATAATACGTAAGCAAGAGTACAAAGTACACTAGCAGAACGTGGCTCCATTCAGACAAGACAGCAACATGTTTTTAGCAGAAGAGGATATGAGGAATGGCCATCAAGCCAGAAGATTTTGCGAAAAACATGAGGAGAAAAATTATCTTCTAACTTTCAAGTTGACTAGTTGGTTGTCTTTTCTAATTTTTGCCTGTTCTAAGCTGAGGAAGTGACTAATGGGTGTAGCGTTCTGTAGTTTGATAGACTGTCATTATTTCAGTTGTAATCCTTAAAATATTTGCTCATTCTTATCTATGTTCAGCTCCTGCAATAATAGGCTGCAGGGGAGTATCAGCTTTCACTGAAGACTACAAAAAATGGAACCTTCAAGAATCTAGAAAAAAAATTCTAATTTTTATTTGCCAAGCCTAATTTCCATATTTTTGGAGTACTTATGACTACTATCTGATACTGAATTACTGACTGGCAGTTTACCTGGATTTTGGAATAGTCACACTACTGGTAAAGACAACAGTGCTAGTGTCATACAGAGCTGCTATATGACTGGCTGAGCTTTCTGTCACAGCAGCAGCGCTGTACGAATGTAGTGACATTTCTTTCAGGATGAGCAAGATGAAAAGGCACACATTTTGATTGTTCTCAAAGAATAAACAAATAAAAAGTACTAACCAACTTCCTTTCATAAGTGTCCAACATTCCTTTCATAAGTTCTAGCACAATGAACTGTGTTTTAATAATGTTATTCTGCATAATCCCAATCACTTAACGAAACAGGAATTAGGTAACACACTGACAACCATTAACTACTCATTGCATTTGAGCTCATTGTTAACCAAAATGTTTGTACTCTCAATGTCCCAGACAAACTCTTGAATAAGTTACAATCCAACTTTAAAATTGTGTCTGCAGCTGAAGCTGGGTTCCACATCAGATATAATTTTTTAGAATACTAACTGTGGTGCAGCAACATTTTACATTGTTAAGAATCCAAATATATATATATCAAAAACAAGGAAGCTCCACAATAACATTATACACAAAATTATATAAGCAACATAAACAGCATTTTGGTTTAATAGATTGTCTTAAGGTTGAGATGGGAAGACATTCATGACATTAGACTGACATTCAGATTCATGTCATGGTTTTGGCTGGGATAGAGTTAATTGTCTTTGTAGGCTCATACAATGCTGCATTTTGGATTTTTGATGAAAAAAGTGGTGATGACACACCAATGTTCTTAGTTGTTGCAGATCAGTGCTTATACAGAGACAAGGACCTTTCTGAATCTTATGCTGCCCTGCCAGCTAGGAGGCTGAAGGTGTGCAAGAAGTTGGAAGGGACACAGCCAGGACAGCTGACTCAAACTGAATAGAGATATTCCATACCATATGACATCAAGCTCAGCAATAAAAGCTGGAGTAAAGAAGGAGAAGGGCTGGTAATGGTGTTCGGAGTAATGGCCTTTTTCTTCCCAAGAAACCATTACGCATGATGAGCCCTGCCTTCCTGGAAGTGGCTGAACACCTGCCTGCCAATGGGAAGTGGCAAATGAATTCCTTCTTTTGTTTTGTTTGCATGCATGGCTTTTGCTTTACCTAGTCAACTATCTTTATCTCAGTCTACAAATTCTCGCACTTTCACCTTTCTGTTTATCTCCCCCATCCCACCTGGAGACAGTGAATGAGTGGCTGTGTGGTACTTAGCTGCCTGCCAGGGTAAAAACACAACAGTCCTTTTTGATGCCCAACAGAGAACCCAAAGGTTCTGAGATGCTGACAGGTTTGATTGCAGTGTGCAAGACCAAATTTTAGATGTTACAGCTGTTTAGCTTCTAATTAGCAGGTTCCTATAATTGCCACAGAGCTTGCTTCCTGTATGTTAGAGTGCAGTGTTTGTTAGTTGCTGCTTTTGCTTCTTTCACATGCTCTACTCCTTATTATCTTGCTTTGCTGTACCTGGGAGCATTTTGATAAGAACTGTGGACACGTGTCTGGGCTAGCAGATGGCCAGGGCATCACTGCTGTTCCTGTGCTCCTGTACTGAACAGGCTGGAACTCCAGACTGAACTTGAGTCAGAGGGACTTGTGGATGAATCCACATGGGAGCACGTACATCCCAAAGCATCTCTGGCCACAAATAAGTCCACTCTGGAGCAAAGTACACTTTGAAGCATCTGTGGCCACAGAGAAATCCATGCCACAGCAGGTACACCTTACAGTGTCTCTGTCCATGGATAAGGCCATGCCAGAATACCTCGGAGTGCCTGTGGCCGTGGTTAATACCACAACACGGCAGGTGTCTGTCTGAAGGGACCTCTGGTCTGAAGGAACAAGGGGTGGGGATTGTGATGGATATACCTTTAAATTGTTGTAACCCTTGATCTGAGTTGCATGTTATAAGGAGTCCTATAGAAGGGAACAATCAAACCAATGGAGGACAAGCCTTACAAGACAGTGCAAGTACAGCCGTGACCCAACCTGAGCTGGCTTCAGCATCCAGTAACTTCACACAACACACCATCTCTCCTGTCCCGAGTGACCATCATAACAGACAGAAGTTAAGTCAGGGAGTAAAAGATCTTAGTGGATGTTTTATTAACATCTTATGGAAATTCCACAGGGATTGTCTTTAGACTAAGGGAATGATATCTGTGTATTAATTGCTGTGTGGTGATTAATGAGGATGTATTGGAAAGTGTGGGACCTGAGCAGGACATAAGTGGTATGGAATTAAATGTCATGACAGTTTGGCAAGACTTTGGCCAAATACCTTTACTAGGTGATAGGCAATTTATTTTACTTCCTCCTACAAGTATTTCACACAAAGTAGCATCGGCCTCAAGACAGAGAGCACTTTAGAAGTCTAGTGATAATACCATTATCACTGTTCCTTACTGAATCAGACTCACAGACCCCTACTCCATGTTCCCTGTTCCATGACCAGGTTGCTGCTATTACCCCTTTCTTTTTTTTGACCACTAGTTTCAGTAGCACTAGCAAGAGGGCCCAAGTTAGTTAAGATGGTAGAGTGTATTAGATCTGGTGTCAGCTCTGCTCCATGTGGCACCTCTACTTCAATACTGTTGCACATTGGTAAAGAAGTGGAACTACATTTTAGTTGGTTAGTTACAACTTCTCATTTTGCAGACAGAACCCAATAGGCAGCTTGAACAAAGGCCTGAATGGAGTTTCCAGACATGTTCTTAGCACCAAGAAGTGGTCCCTCCAATACTAGTCCGAGAAACTGGAAGCATAAGGAGAAGAGACTGCTAGTAAGCACTCTCTTAGAAATTATTGATGAGAATTATTTCATCTCATAGCTCTGTGAACTTCCAAATACGCAAACAAACTCCCAGGCGAATGCCAAATATGCAAACACACAGGACCAACAAAGTGGCTAACAAAGTGGGGTAGAGAAAAAAGTGGCCAGCAAAGTGGAGTAGAGAAAAAAGCCTCTCACCTTGGCAGGCTCGTTCATCATCAACAGGTTGGTAGCCAGCCTTGCAGGTGCATCGTCCAATGGCCACCATCCACTCCCCTTCTCCATTGCAGTGCAACCGAACACCTAAAGACCCAGTTGTGCTTGTCTCTTCAGCATTTGCTACACATTTCCCTGGTGACTCCACCAGTGAGGTTCTTTCCCCTCCAGCAAAAGTTTCAGGGAAAGAGGCAAATCCTTTCACTACAGTTGGGCACTTGTAGAAAAAGACCTGGACTGCCACCAGGGACATGCAAGCTCCTGAGTCCTGGAAGGCCAGGTAGAAGCCATGCTTAGTGAGTGGCCCAAAGCTGCGTACTTTAATATTCATCTTTACTACCTTCCCAGTGCTGTCCACCTGGGAAAAGCTTTCATCAGCTGCAATAGTATCCACCTTGGTCCAGGGGCCTTCACGCCATTCTGGCAGTTCCTGAGAGGCTATGTCAGCATCTGACTGGTGGTAGTAGAGTGTGAAAGTCTCCTTGCAAGAAGAGGCCACAGTGCGCATGCTGGCACAGTCTCTCACTGAAAAACGGAGGCGGACATGGACTCGGTGGGCTCCACGTCGTTCTATGAAATGAGTACGCAACCAGTTATTCTGACCTGGTTCAGCCACATTACAGACTTCAAAGGTTCGGATCAGGCGCTTCTTGTCATCCAGAACACTTACTTCATCCCACTATAATGGATATATGGGAGAGAAAAAGAAGAAGAAATAGTATAAAAAAGAGGGATTCAGTGTTCAACTGTGCCAGAAATACAGGACAGGCTTTCTTCCCTTCCTTTTTTCTTTCTTTGTTATGTTTATGACAAGATTTGAGTCTACTGCTGTCATGTGCACCACAGCACTATAGACAGGACAAAGTATTACCTTGTAAAGAAAAGCTTCTAATGCCTGTAAGAAAGAACTGTTGCAAGACATAACTCATACAAAACTCTCATACAGCACTGAGGATCTTTAAGTCACAGAGTCACACTTTTCCACACTACTTCCCTATCTCTTATGTCCACAGACATGCACAACACAAGTAAGACAGAGGAACAAGAGACCACTTTTTGAAGAAAATATTAAAGCAGAAGTCCCTCCTACACAACTCCACCACAGTTAGTCTGTGTAGAGGGTTGGCTAGAGACCTTATAAATATTTTTGAAGGAGGGGGTAAGGAAGAAGGTAAGGAAGAGGCAATAGTATTATACCCAGTATCCTCTTCTCTTCTGGTTCTGAGCAACAGACTGTGTTCAAATTGTTCTTATGTCCAAAAATATAAACCAAGCCTCATTGGTTCCAGCCTCCTTTTCTTTATCAACTGCATGCACATCATTCCAGCAGAGGTAAGGTCAAGAAATGGACAAGAGAAATGCTTACCCCATCAGAAGGGTGAGTGGTCCAGCCAATCTCTGAGGTTTCTCCAGTTGTATCCAGAAGTATTTCTGTTTATATTTAAAAAGATTAAATAAAAAAGTACTTTGTGCTCTTCTGAGTCAGGCAAAAATCTTATCTGTCCCTCACAAGATTGTCTTTGAAAAAAACAAAAACAAAAAAACAACTTTTGTAGAGGGCTTCCACACACCCAGAATATACATTCATATTTTGAGATTAAATACAGTAGGCTACATCTATACTAGGAAACTAAGCAAGACCAAGACAGAGGCGCAGGGCATATGATCATGCTTATGCCATCATTAGTAAGTTGTTTTGAAATATTCTTGCCAGACAAAACCTCTCCCAGGCAAAGTTTAAATATACTCACAGCACTAAACAATTATCATAATGAGCAGTACAGGTGAGGGCACCCTCCTTTTGGAAAGGAAAGGGTGGGACAGAGACTTACATAAATGTATGCCAGGCTTTCCTCAGGACCATGTTTGCCCATTTTATATGCATATGTAAATATGGACACAAAGCTAAAACACCTTTGTTTGCAGCTCTGGAACCAAATTTTTATGGGAATTTAGGATCATGACGCAGCTGATCTTGTAATGCATTCACTTTGTTCTGGAGCAGGGCATTAAGCTGCAAGCCTGTGTGCGAGTATCAGTTTCATCAGAAACTCAATGTTAAATGACTCAATGTTAAAAGACTCAATGTCTCTTGTATTTGTTCAGGAGTAGAGTACATGCAGAACTTAACAGGCCTAGTTTATTCCCACAAGTGGTCTGCATTTCCATTGAAAGTCAGTCTACCACTGGAGACAGGTACTAGACTCAACAGCTCTTGGAGATGCTATTCTTTGTTCAGGTACAAAGCAATACAGAACAGATTTTGACAGTGCAAGCTACACACATGGTATCCTCCAGCAGAGTATATCAGGTCTGAAACCACCCTGGAAGATATTGTTATGCAAGCATGTGTGCTTTTCTGTGCACATTTTTAATGGGGTTGTAGGAGAAGAAAAAGACTCAATCAAATAGAAATTTACATGTGTTCATAGAATCATTAAGGCTGGAAAAAACCTCCAAGATCATGTTGTCCAACCATTCCCCCTACCACCACTATCACCCACTAAACCATGTCCCTAAGCACCACGTCCAACCTTTCCTTAAATAACCCCAGGGATCAAATTCATCCTGGACCAGAACTTACTAAAAAGTTGCTTTTGGCAAGCAGGGCATTAAAGCCTTTGCTCATACTCAGTAGCACCTTATCCTGGAATTAATCTTGCTGAAGTGAATAGGCATTTTTTTAATTAGGAGAATCACAACCTGAGCATGTGTTAATACACACTGTACAGGTAGACTTTTTATTTTTCTTAAATTCTGGAAAGTCAATCTCTTTTTGTTTGCTTCTTTTTTTTGTTGTTACTTTGTGTAAAAAAAGATGAAAAAACACTGGAAAATAAAAACAGCAGCAACTTCCATCTTAATTACACACAGGATTCATTAATTCCTTTACAAAGGTTATTTAAGGATATGATTGTCCCATCTTTTATTGACTCCTATTTCCAAATTACAGATAGCCAACTTCACTATCCCTATCAGTAATTCTTTGGATTCAGTCCACATTAATCATAGAAATATAGAACGGTTTGGGTTGGAAGGAAGCTTACAGGTCTAGTTCCAAACCCTCTGCTATGGACAGGGACACCTTCCACTGTATCAGATTGCTCAAAGCCCCAAAGCCTTGAACACTTCCAGGGATGGGGCATCCACAACTTTCCTGGGCAAGCTTCACCACCCTCATAGTAAAGAATTTCTTCCAAATATCTAATCTAAATCTACCCTCTTCCAGTTTAAAGCCATTATCCTGTGTCTTATCACTACACTTCCTGATAAAGTTTCTTTCCCATCTTTCTTGTGTGCTGGAAGGCTGTTATAAGGTCTCCTGGAGCCTTCTCTTCTCCAGGCCAAACAACCCCAACTCTTTCAGCCTGTCTTCATAGGATAGAAACACCAGCCTCCTGATCATTCTCGTGGCCCTCCTCTGAACTTGCTCAGGTCCACGTCCTTCTTATGCTGGAGGCCCCAGACCTGAATGCAGTACTCTAGGTGAGGTCTTATGAGAGCAGAGTAGAGGGTGAGAATCACTTTCCTCAACCTGCTAGCTACACTTCTTTTGATGCAGCCCAGAATATGACTGGCGTTCCGGGCTCCAAGCACACATTGTTAGGTCATGTTGAGTTTTTCATCCACCAATACCCCCAAGCCCATCACTGCAGGGCTGCTCCCAATCTATTCTCAAACCCAGCCTGTATTCAGGCTTGGGATTGCCCTCTTCAGGTGCAAGATCCTGCACTTGGCCTTGCTGAACTTCATGAGATTCTCACAGGCTCACCTCTCAAGCCTGTCAGGGTCCCTCTGGATGGCATCCCATCCCTCCAGTATGTTGGCCACACCACACAGCTTGGTGTCACCAGCAAACTCGCTGAGGGTGCACTCAATCCCACTGTCCATGTCACCAACAAAGATGTTAAATAGTGCCAGTCCCAATACTGACCCCTGAGGAATGCCACTTGTCACTGGTCTCCATCTGGACATCAAGCCATTGACTGCAACTCCAGCAAATTCCTTATCCACCTAGTGGTCCACCCATCAAGCCATGTCTCTCCAATTTAGAGACAAGGATGTCGTGTAGGACAGTGTCAACTGCTTTGCACAAGTCCAGGTAGATGACATCAGTTGCTCTTACCTTATCCATGAACACTGCTACCCCATTGCAGAAGGCCACCAAACTGTCAGGCACAATTTTCCCTTAGTGAAGTTATGGTGGCTGTCACCAGTCACCTCTTTGTTTTCCATATGCCTTGGCAAAATTTCCCAGCAGATCTGCTCCATGATCTTGCCAGGCACAGAGGTGAGACTGGCTGGCCTGTAGTTCCCCAGCTTTTCATTTTTTTCCCTTTTAAAAAATTGGAGTTATGTTTCCCCTTTTCCAGTTGGTAGGAACTTTACCAAGCTGCCATGACTTCTCAAATATGATGGATAGTGGCTTAGCAACTTCATCCACCAGCTCCCTCAAGACCCTTGGATGCATTCATCAGGTCCTATTCTACCACACAGATCCCTGAAGAAGACAAAGTATGCTCTCCTGAAGTCCAGTTCAGTGAGCTTGCTGGGCACCCTCCTTGCTGCCCTAAGGATCTTGAAGTCCACCACTTCGTGGTCACTGCAGCCAAGGCTGCCTTGAACTTCACATTCCCCACAAGCCCCTCCTTGTTGGTGAGAATGAGGTCCAGAATAGCACCTCTCTTCCTTGGCTCCTTTATCACTTGGAGAAGGAAGTTATCATTAACATATTCCAGGAATGTCCTGGATTGCTTATGCCCTGCTTTGTTGTCCCTCCAACAAATATCATGGTTGCTGAAGTCTTCCTGCAGTGTGGCCAGCAGGTCTAAGGAGGTGATTGTCCCCCTGTACTCGGCTCTGGTGAGGCCGCACCTCGAGTACTGTGTTCAGTTTTGGGCCCCTCGCTACAAGAAGGACATGGAGGTGCTTGAGAGAGTCCAGAGAAGGGCAACGAAGCTGGTGAGGGGTCTGGAGAACAAGTCTTACGAGGAGCGGCTGAGGGAGCTGGGGTTGTTTAGCCTGGAGAAGAGGAGGCTCAGGGGAGACCTCATCGCTCTCTATAGGTACCTTAAAGGAGGCTGTAGAGAGGTGGGGGGTTGGTCTATTCTCCCATGTGCCTGGTGACAGGACGAGGGGGAATGGGCTAAAGTTGCGCCAGGGGAGGTTTAGGCTGGATATTAGGAAGAACTTCTTTACCGAAAGGGTTGTTAGGCATTGGAATGGGCTGCCCAGGGAGGTGGTTGAGTCGCCATCCCTGGAGGTCTTTAAAAGACGTTTAGATGTAGCCCTTAGTGATATGGTTTAGTGGAGGACTTGTTAGTGTTAGGGCAGAGGTTGGACTAGATGATCTTGGAGGTCTCTTCCAACCTAGACGATTCTGTGATTCTGTGATTCCATGAGGACCACGGCTTGTGAATGTGAGGCTGCTCCTATCTGTCTATAGAGGGGCTCATCTGGTTGGTCATCCTGGTTGAGTGACTTGTTAGAGACCCCCATCAAAATATCACCTGTCCCTGTCCTCCCTTTAATCCTGACCCATAAGCTCTTGTTCACCTTCTCATCCATCCTTAGGTGCAGCTCCATGCACTCCAGCTGCTCACTGACATAGAGGGTGACACCCCCTCCTCATCTCCCCTGCCTGTCCTTCCTGAAGAACCTGTATCCTTCCATTCCAACACTCCAGTCATTGGAGCCATCCCACCATGTCTCTGTGATACCAATAAGATCATAGTCTTGCAGGCATGTGCACATCTCTAACTCCTCATTTATTCCCTGTGTTACGTGCCTTTGCATAGAGGCATTTGAGTTGGGCCCCTGATGAAGCTGACTTACTGGTTGGGGTGGCTGGAATTCCTTCATGCTGCTCTTCGGGTGCTCTCCTGCTGATTTGTGATCCTTCTCTAGGCTCTGGGCATCTACTGCTGGCAGTAGCATCAAACTGGTAGGAGTTGGATGGATTGAGGTTCCCCTCCTCTAGCAATTTTAGTTTAAAGCCCTCTTCACCAGCTTGGCAAGCCTGTGACTGAAGATCTTTTCCCCTCCTGTGACAGATGGACCCCATCAGCCCCCAGTAGACGAGGTTTCTCAAAGTGAGTCCAATGGTCTGAGTAGATGAACCCCTGGCTGTGGTACCAGCAGCCCTGTAACTGTTTTTTGATTCGCCAGATTTGACTGGCCCTCTCAAATCCCCTTCTTTTGACCAGGAGGACTGATGAAAAAATACCTGTGCTCCCGAGCCCTTTACTGCTGCCACCAGTGCTCTGTTATCCCTCCTGATACTTCTCAGACTTCTGGTTGTTATCACTGGTGCCCATGTGAAACAACAACAGCTGTATCAGGGGGCTGTATGAGGTTTGGTAGTTTCTCAGTGACATTCCTGTTAAAAGCCTGTGAAGCAACATACCTCTCCAGAGAGTGCATCAGGTTGGCAAATAGGTGCCTCTGTACCTCTCAGAAGAGAGTGACCTCCTGCTATCACCCTTTGTCTTTTCTTAGTTGCATTGGTTGTTATTCGGGGAGCAGATTGGGCTGGCTTAGTCAGCTCCGGCATTTCTCCTGATGTGACAGGTCTTTCCTCACGAGTCTGCAGACTGGTGAAGTGGTTCTGCAACGGCACACCTTGCTTCAGGGGAATTCTCTCCCTCCTGCTGGTCCTTGCTATTGCAAGCTTCAATTTTTCTGTGTTATTGGCCCTACTCCCTTCAGTGTGTGCCGGTTGGGGAGTTTTTGGCTCTTTGGCCATGAGCTGTGGGTCCACTGTAGACTGTGTTCAATTTAACTCCATCTCAGCCTTCCTAATGTTATGCAGCCTTCTCACTGCCTCCTGCAGTTCAGCCACCTACTGCAGGAGGTCCTCCACCTGGGCACACCTTTTGCGTGCAGGTCTGCTCCCTGTCCCTGCCCCAGGAGAAAGGTCTAAGCAATTCCTGCAGTCTGAGCACAGCAGCCTCTCGCTTCAGCAGCTCTGTCTGGGTGAAGGCATTGGCCACTGCTGGGGTAGATCGTGCAGATGCCCCAGACAGAGCTGCAGTCTTTGCTCTCAGATAAAAGTCCACCACTGTACTTTGAAAGTCTGGTAGGATGAGTGCCCTTGACCAGTGCAGATTTGCCACAGAACAGTCCCAGTTGCTGGGTTATGTGTACTCCAAGTACTCCACTTAGACAGTGGAACAGCCCTCCTTTGAAAGGGGAGAAATCATCAGAAAGGACAGAGTAAACCCATCCTAAGGTAAACATGATCAAGTGATCATGGTTAATCAGGCTTCAGGTTTCAGCATGGCCCAGAACTTATGTTTCCTATATTCCTACATGAGATCTTATATTTCTTAGGCTTTCCTGAGGAGCAGCTGCAGTTCCCAGCTTCAAAAGCAGTGCAAAATATCCCAGGCGGATTGCCAGAAATAGAAAGACCGGTCACCAGTGGTGTTCCCCAGGGGACGGTGTTGGGGCCCGTCCTCTTTGATATCTTCATTGATAATTTGGATGAGGGAATTGAGTACACCCTCCATAAGTTTGCAGACAACACCAAGCTGGGGGGAAGTATTGATTTGCTGGAGGATAGGAAGGCCCTGCAGAGGGACCTGGACGGGTTAGAACCATGGGCAGAGGCCAGTGGGATGAGGTTCAACATGGCTAAGTGCCAGGTCCTGCACTTTGGCCACAACAACCCCATGCAAAGCTACAGGCTTGGTGCAGAGTGGCTTGAAAGCTGTGCAGAGGAAAAGGATCTGGGAGTGCTAGTTGATGCTCACCTGAACATGAGCTGACAGTGTGCCCAGGTGGCCAAGAAGGCCAACAGCATCCTGGCTTCTATTGGAATAGCGTAGCCAGCAGGATTAGGGAGGTGATCGTTTCCCTGTACTATGCTCTGGTGAGGCCGCACTTCGAGTACTGTCTTCAGTTTTGGGCCCCTCACTACAAGAAAGACATCGAGGCCATACAGCGTGTCAAGAGAAGGGCTATGAAGCTGGAAAAGGGCCTGGAACACAAGAACTATGAGGAGTGGCTGAGGGAACTGGGGTTGTTTAGTGTGGAGAAGAGGAGGCTCGGTGGTGACCTTATTGCTCTCTACAACTACCTCAAAGGAAGTGTTGGGGAGCTGAGGATTGGCCTCTTCTCACAGATAACTAGCGATAGGACTAGAGGGAATGGCCTGTAGTTGTGCCAGGGGTGGTTCAGATTGGAAATTAGGAGAAATTCTTCTCTGAAAGAGTAGTCAAGCATTGGAACAAGTTGCCCAGGGAGGTGGTGAAGTCACCATCCCTGGGGGTGTTTAAGGAAAAGTTGGATGTGGTGCTTAGGGACATGGTTTAGTGGGTGACATTGGTGGTAGAGGTATGGTTGGACCAGATGATCTTGGAGGTCTTTTCCAACCTTAGTGCTTCTACGATTCTATGATTCTTGTGCTGGGGGCCCCACCCTCCAAGTAAATTTCCCACTTTGTCATAACCACTGAATAAAAAGTTTGCTATTATTTTTATAACAAAAAGTCTTCTTTACAGTTCAGCTATGACTTAACATGACAAAATAAGCTAGTTATAAAATATGCCTCCTTATATTACAGAATATATACAAAACCAACCTGTATGAGACAAATGAGTTTGATTTTTTTTTTTCTTAAGATAAATCTATACTGTGAAGTCATTCTGGTAATGAATATTCCACTATCACACCTGTACTCACATGTAATTAATAAAAAAAGTCATGTGGAGTCAATGGAATATATATCTAGTGAGTTCCATGCAGTAAAATAATTTTTGACCACTTGCTATGTGAGAGCAAAATGCTGTCTATCAATGTATCGAAGCTGTCATCAGCATTGAGGAGTTCTCACACCTCAGTCAGGAGTTATGTAACATCCATGAAAGACATAAGTGACAGCCAGATAGTTCAGGCTGGGAACTACACAGCTATTTGTAAGGTACCACAGCATTTAAGCTTTATTTTTCTCTTTCATTTTCTCAGTCTTTCATTAAAGCTTTTGGGGAACTTCCATGATTTGAGTGTTGTATTTTATTCTATTTTTTTTAAATCCTCTGTTGATGTCAGGAAATGTAGAAAACCGGAAACAAAGGAAAAAAAGAGGCATTGAATGCTTAGTTTCAGCTTTGCATATGCAATCAAATTAAATTAGTAACTGCAACTTTCCTAGTAATACAGTATAATATGTGTTCCTCCACAGCTTAAGATCTTCGTTCTGCAATTAACCAACTGTTGAGTCTAGAACTTACCGAACTGCCTAATTCCACTGCCATCAAACTAGCTACTTTTGATAACAGTACAATATGATGTTCAAAGCTTATTTATGTTTTTGTGCTTCTTTGTTTGTTTGTTTGTTTCAGAAATATTAACAAGTCAGCTTGGGTCTTCTGTGGTTTTACTAAAGCATACACTGAAAGTCCCAGATACTGTATATTATAAGAATGCTGTTCCTTTTCCCTGAAGCTTTAATTAGCTTTAAATATAAAGTGTTAGCTGCAGCATGAATAGCTTCTACAGTCCTACAGGCCTCCAAGCAGAAAGAACTAGCCAGAAGCTTGTGAACAGCTTCAGCATAAGGCTATAGTATACACCATATGTGGGAGTGAGGATGTGCTAGCTCAAAAACTAGTGAGTAAACTATTATGGAAGAAAAATAAAGTGGAACTGCTGAGACTGACCACTGGGATAACCTCAAAACTCCTCCTCTTCCAAACCAGCTGTACATCCAACCCAGTCCCATCCATCTTCTGTTGTTTACAAGACGAGATTCCTCTGCTCTGGGCATGTGGCAAAAAATATAGCATGTAGAGAAGTGTCATGAAAGAACTGCAAAGAACACCACAGAATCACAGAATGTTAGGGATTGAAAGGGACCTTAAAAGATCATCTAGTCCAATCCCCCTGCCGGAGCAGGACCACCTAGATCACGTCACACAGGAATGTGTCCCGGCGGGTTTTGAATGTCTCCAGAAAAGGAGACTCCACAACCCCCCTGGGCAGCCTGTTCCAGTGTTCTGTCACCCTCACCATGAAAAAGTTTCTTCTCATATTTAAGTGGAACCTCCTATGTTCCAGCTTGCACCCACTGCCCCTTTTCCTATCATTAGATGTCACCAAGAAGAGCCTGGTTCCTTCCTCCTGACACTCATCCTTTATATATTTATAAACATTAATAAGGTCACCCCTCAGTCTCCTCTTCTCCAAGCTAAAGAGACCCAGCTCCCTCAGCCTTTCCTCGTAAGGGAGATGCTCCACTCCGTTAATCATCCTCGTGGCTCTGCGCTGGACTCTCTCAAGCAGTTCCCTGTCCTTCTTGAACTGAGGGACCCAGAACTGGACACAATATTCCAGATGTGGTCTTACCAGAGCAGAGTAGAGGGGGAGGAGAACCTCTCTCAACCTACTAACCACACCCTTTCTAATACATCCCAGGATGCCATTGACCTTCTTGGTCACAGGGGCACAGTGCTGGCTCATCGTCATTCCGCTGTCCACCAGGACCCCCAGGTCCTTCTCCCCTTCACTGCTCTCCAGCAGGGCAGTCCCCAACTTATACTGGTGGGTGGAGTTGTTCTCGCCCAGATGCAGGACTCTATACTTGTCCTTTTTATATTTAATTAAACTTCTCCCCGCTCAATTCTCCAACCTGTTGAGGTCCCACTGGATGGCAGCACAGTCTTCTGGCATGTCAGCCACTCCTCCCAGTTTAGTGTCATCAGCAAATTTGCTGACAGTGCACTCTATTCATCAATGACTTGGATGAGGGAATATATTGAACAATATTCGTCCCAGTACTGACCCTCAAGGGACTCCACTAGATACAGGACTCCAGACTGACTCTATCCCATTGACCACAACCTTCTGGCTTCTTTCCTTCAGCCAGTTCACAGTCCACCTCACTACCCGATCATCCAGACCACCATTCCTCAGTTTAGCTGCGAGGATGCTGTGGGAGATGGTGTTAAATGCTTTACTGAAATCAAGACAGACCATGTCCACTGCTTTTCCATCATCTATCCACCTGGTTATGTCTTCATAACAGAAAAATATGTCTGTTATGTCTTCAAAACAGAAAAATATTTGCTAGGATTTTAATAACTCATGCAAATCACAAACAATGGAAGTAAAAAGGTAATCTTACTTTTTTTTTTTCTCCATGAAGTAAACTAAAATCCATTACAATATTCCTTTTTATATAATAAAAACAAAAGTCAGTGGTATTCCACAGAATGACAGAATGGTTTAGGTCATCTAGGAGTCATCTGGCCCAACCCCCTGCTCAAGCAGGAACACCTAGAACAGGTTGCACAGGACTATGTCCAGGCAACCTTTAAATATTTCTAAGGAGGGGGACTCCAGAACCTTTCTAGGCAACATGTTATTTTGTCCAGTCATCTGCAGAGTAAAGAGGTGTTTTCTGATGTTCAGACAGAATCTCCTGTGTTTCAGTTTGTTCTCACTGCCTCCTGTCTCATCACTGGGCAACACTGAAAAAATCTTGTCCTCCTTGTACCTTCCCTTCAGGTACTCAAATACATTCATAAGATCCTCCTGAGTCATCTCTTCTCTAGGCTAAAAACTTGCAACTCTTTCAGCCTTACCTCCTATGAGTGATGATCCAGTCCCTTAATCACGTTCATGGCTGTTTGTTGGACTCTCCTGTAAAGCCACATCACTCTTATACTGGAGAGCCCAGAACTGGACACACTACTTCAGGTGGGGACTAACCAGTAGTGATTACAGGGGAAGGATCATCTCCAGGGACATGTTGGCGATACTTTGCCTAATGAAGCCCATTCATAGAAGCAAGGGCACATTGCTGGCTCATGTTCAACTAGGTGACCACCAAGAACCCCAGTGCATTTTCTGCAAAGCTGCTTTCCAGGTGGTCAGTGCCCAGCAGGTACTGGTGCCTGGGGCTGTTCCTCCAGGTGCAGGACTTCCCCTTCTTGAACTATATGAGCTTCCTGTCAGCCCATTTCTCCAGATTGTCCAGGTCCCTCTGGATGGCAGCAAAACCCTCTGGTGTATCAGTCACTCCTCTAAGTTTTGTATCACCTGTAAAGTTGCTGAGAGTACACTCTGCCCCATCACCCAGATTGTTAATGAAGATGTTAAACAAAACCAGACTCAACAGGGACCCCTAGGGTACACTGCTAGTTGATGGCCTCCAACTAGACTATGCACTACTGATCACCATGCTCTGGGAACAGCTAGCTGTTAAGCCAGTTTTCAATCTACCTGTCTGCCCATAGAGCTCATACACTCACAGCTTGTCTATGAAGATCATATAGGAGACAGTCCAGGAAGATAACAACCATGACTCTCCCCTCATCCACCAGGCCAGTCTTCTCAGTGCAGAAACTTGTTGGTCATCCATGACTTCCTCTTGCTGAAGCCATGCTGACTACTCCAGATGATTTTCTTCTCCTTCATGAGCCTGGAAATGGCTTCCAGAATTAGCAGCTCCATCGCCTTCCTCAGGATCAAAGTGAGGCTGGCCAACCTGAAGTTCTCTAGGTCCTCCTTCTTGCCCTTCTTGAACACAGGAGTGATATTTGCTTTCTTCCAGTCTTTGAGCACTTCTCCCAGTTACCATGATTGATCAAAGATTACTGACAGTGGCCTTGCAATGACATCTGCTACATCCCTCAGCACTCATAGGTGCATCCCATCAGAGCCAATATACTTCTGAAAGTCCAGTTTGCCTAAGTACTCCCTGATCTGATTCTCCTACTGCAAGGGTATATCTTCCTTGCTCCAGCCTTTCCCCAGGCTCTCTGGGAATCCTGAAGGCTGGTCTTGCTGGTAAAGACTGAGTCAAAGAATGCATTCAGTACATCAGCTTTTTCCTCGTCCTGTGTTACCAGGTCCCCCATCTCATTCAGCAATGGACCCACATATTTCCTAGTCTTCATGTTGTCACCAATGTACTTACAGAAGCTTTTCATGTTGTCTTTGGTGTCTCTGACCAGATTCAATTCCATTTGTGCTTTAGCTTTTTTAACTTCATCCCTTGGACAATGTCTCTGTATTCCTTCCAGTCCACCTTTCTTCCATCCTCTATAGGCTTTCTACTTGTGTTACAGTTTCTCCAAGAGCTTGTTCATCCATGCAGGCTTTTTTGCCTGACTTCCTATTCATTGGGAAGGAGTACCCTTGAGCTTGGAGGAGGTGATCCTTAAATATTACCCAGATTTCTTGGGCCCTCTTCTCTCCAGGGTATTATCCAACTGGACTCTTCAAAGAATATCCTTAAAGAGTGTGGTGGTTTTACTCAGCTCGGAAGCTGAGCTCCACTACAAGTGCTCTCTCACTTCCCCTCCTCAAAGGGAAAGGGGGAAAAAATACGATGGAAGGGGCTCAAGGGTTGAGATAAGGACAGGGAGATCACTCAACGATTATCGTCACGGCCAAAACAGACTCAGCACAGGGAGATTAATATAATTTATTAACTATTACTAACAGGCTAGAGCAGTGAGAAACTAAAAACAAACTAAAAACACCCTCCCCCCACCCACCCTCTTCTATCTCCACCCCACAAGTGGCGAAGGGGAACAGAACTGTGGTCAGTCTATGACACTTCATAACTGCCGGTCCTTCACAGTCACTCTCTTCCCCTGCTCCAGCATGGGGTCCCTCCCACAAGATGCCGTTCTTCCCAAACTGATCTGTGTTGGGTTTGTGAGGCAAGGTTTTGGTAGCGGGGGGCTGCAGGAGTGGCCTCTGTGAGAAGAATCCAGAAGCTGCCCCATGCTAGGTAACGGCCAGTTTCATCTGGCTCCAAAGAAACCTGCTGCTGGCCAGCACTAAGCCAGTAAGTGATGTCTGTGCCTCTATGAGAGCAGATTTAAGAAAGGGAAAAAAACTGCTGGGGAACAGCAGCTGGGAGAGTAAGGAGTGAGAAACAGTCCTGCAGACGCCAAGGTCAGTGCAGAAGGAGGGCAGGAGGTGCTCCAGGTGCTGCAGCTGAAGTTCCCCTGTGGCCTGTGAACAGGCCCCTGGTGGAGCTGACTGTCCCCCTGCAGCCCATGGGTCCCACATGGAGCAGATCTCCATGCTGCAGCCCGTGGAGGAGCCCCCGGTGGAGCAGGTGGATGTGGCCTGGAGAAGGCTGCGGACCATGGAGAGCCCCCGCAGGAGCAGCCCATGGAGAGGAGCCCACGCAGGAGCAAGGGGTCTGGGGGGAGCTGCCGCCTGTGTGGGACCCATGTTGGAGCAGTTTGCTCCCAACAGATGGACCCCATGGTATGGACCCGTAATGGAGCAGTTCTTAAAGAACTGTTCGGTGCTGCCTTATCTAACATGGGGCAGCTTCTGGCCTCTTCTCACAGAGTCCACCCCTGCAGCCCCCTGCTACCAAAACCTTGCCACATAAACTCAATACACCTTTATGTACAAAGCAAGGATCTGGTCATCAAACATAAAAGAAGGCTTTGGAAGCATGAATCTAAATGAGAAGGCAAGTATGAGCTTGTGTCTACTAACTTTAGAAATCTTCTGATAGGTTGTTCTAAAAGTCTGAAGCTCAGCTCAAGACTTTCAGATTTGCAGTACTGCCATTACTTATCACTAATTTGAAACTGCAGCACTCCAGTCATGGGAGCCATCCACCACTACTCCGATTCCAATAAGGTCATAGCCCTGCAACTGTGCACACATCTGTAAATCGTAATTTATTCTACATACTGTATGCCTTGGTACACAGGCACGTAAGAGAGGCACCCCAGTGTGTTGCATTCTTAAAAAGGGTCTGAGGGATTTCTGCAGAATGTTCCCTATAGGAACTTCCTTGCCTACAAGCAAGTGCTGGAGGTGATCCCACATTAAGACCCATTTTGTTGATTTTGTGATTCCCTCCCTGTCATACCACTGCATGCCCTTTGTTCACCGCCTCACAGGGCTGCTGGTTACTCTCTCCCTCCCATGTCATATCTAGTTTAAAGCCTTCTTTTTGAGGTCAGCCATCCTTTTTCAGAAAATATCTTTTCTCAGTTTAGTGAGGTTGATCCTATCTCTGCCAAGCATTTTTTACTCCAAAGATTACCTTTGAGGAAAAAAAAAAAGTTTTCCTTCACTTCATGTCAAGCCACTTTGAGCAATCTAAGCTATTTTCAATAAACCAAGATGTCAACCAGTTAACAGAAAAGGTAGGGGAAAAATTAAATAAGAATACCTGACCTCACAACTTTTTGTGACCATATTCCCTTTTGCTAAGGAGGTACACTAATGTGAAAAGTTGTTACCAAAGCAGCACAATTAACCTCTCTCTATCTTGAGCTTCCAGAAGACATTTAGAAAGACTGTCCAGCCATTCCACAGGCTTGACCATTTGCTGTAAAACAAACATAGTCATTCATATGCAGAACATATCATTCATTTTGCAGATATTTAATGAGTTCTGCAAAATGAGTTACACTTGCATTTATAGCTGTAATCATTTCTAACTCTGTTGAAACAAAAGTAACATTCCACAGAAAATTTAACTCTGTCTTAGTAAGAGCTATTTAATTAGAAAGTTTTGACTTGCTGTCCTATATTTTGACTGTAGCCCATCAGGCATTCTGAAATTCTAAGCTACCCTACCTTTTATGATTAATAAAGTTAACTTGCCAAAAATCTTACATGACAAACTGTAAACAATAACAACGTACATACATAGCTACTGACAGAAATATAATTTCTGTGCATTTTTAGTTAAGGATTTTTCAAAAACAAGGAAAAAAATCATTTTATCACCCAGTGTGTAGCTAAAAAATAATGCTCCCCAAATTAAAACCTCAAAAACCCTTGAAGTGCCACAAACACCGGGAAACACAATCTTAATGAGAACCATTGTGCAATCTTGTTTCCTTTTATAAAGTTGAAATAAGAAGTTTACAAATGCCTTCTGTTTCCAAAATGGTTTTGCCTTATGCTTCCCATGCAGATTGCTCTCTACTCTAAAAATCATGTCTGGAAAAATTTGGACAGACATGCTTAATTCCGCAACTGTATCAAATGAATTCAGCCTGATAATTCCTTTTTATGCACAAAAAAACCACCACTAACAAGAACAAAATCATTTTAAATTGCATGTAAGAACTTTTTCTGAGGAGTCTTAAAGTTCCATTAGGTCTTGCAAAAGGGTACTGCCTTCATTATACTTGAAAAGCATTCTGCCTAAAAAGTATTCGCTCTCTTTAGAATGTATAGAAAGATGGTGTGAATAATTTGGCTATTTTTCTATTCCGCTCTCCAGCTTCTCCTTTTATTTCTTAACCATTTATATCAAGGTTTTAACAATATTGTTTTTCCACTGATAGAAAATTTCAAACAACATTTAGTTTGAAACAAGAATGCCTGATAAAAACTTGAAGAAAAATTATCTTCATTGATTTTACCTACTCAGTCAATCATCTTCTGCTAGTGTTGAGACATATTTTAGTTATGATTTAAAACTTTTCTTTTTTTTTTGGTAAGGTTTCTTAAAGACCAAAGGGGCTTTCTCAATTTAAACCTCTAATCTGAAGTTTCAGGTTTCTACTATATATAATCATGAGTTAACAAAATGGCCATGGCTCTTTTTCCTTTCTTATGGATAACTGTAGCAAAACTTTTTACATGTCAATCATCACTTAACTGTCCTTCCCCTAATGTATAATAATTCTTTGTCTTTTGACCAAAACAAAAATACTTACATCTGTGATACTAATTAGCTTTGGGGAGCAATCCTAGTTCTAAATAATACTGTCACAACACAAGGTCCTGTCTCCCCTGACTGAACTGAGTTGCATTTCAGCTCCTGGGCAGCTGTACTTCTCCATAGGCAGAATTTTACTGTCTTATTCTGATAAAGACATTTAAATCATGTGATCTGTGAGGTTGTATCAAACAGCATTTTCTAAATTCTTTCATGACTAGAAACTTTCAGGAGAGATCACTGAATTCAGAAAATGTTCCTACAGGTGTCACTGAATTACTTCGTATTTGGGGAAGAAGGACATTTTCCCCGCCTTCTCTATCTCAGTTACACAAGGGAATAACAACTCTTAAAGTACTTAATTTAAATATCATTAATGAACAGTTTCAGAGACTTAGGTATTAGTGTATAATGTTATATAAATTATTTTCCCTCTGAACTTCCCCCACTCAATTCCACTCTGCTCTTCTCCCCTCCTATTAAGTGAAGGAATGCTTTCTTCTTCACTATTAAATAGAAAAATCATTTATTTTTTTTTCTTTCCATTCTCCGCTCGCTTTTTCTTATATCTCCCACAGTTTTGTTCCCCTCCCTCCAGGTCTTTCCTGCCCTGTCTCCCTTTGATTCCCCTTCTCTCTTCTCTCCTTTTTCAGAGGCTTTCATGTATGCGAGATGAACATTCAGTACAATGCAGTGCAGTTCAGTGAACAAGTGTAGCTGCAAGGATATTTCTTTGAACAAACAGGAGGATGGTTTACAATACCTCTGCCCTCCTCTAAATCACTCTCATAGCTGCCATCTCATCTCCTGTTCTTATTATCCTCCCTCCTATCATCTGTTCTTCCTTATCCTCTTTTCTTGGCCTTTCTTCTCACCTTCCTGTCTTTATCATCTCATCCCTGGTCTCTCTCCTTCCCTCCTCCTCTGCTGGCTCAATCCAAACTGACTCTTCTCATTAATGCAAAGTATTCTCTCCACGTCTATTACATGGGACATGTTGTTCAGATTGTGGAGGCAAAAATTCCTGTAGCCCACTGGATGCTGCCTTGTAAGTCAGCATAAACCTTTAGAGACTTTCTCAAAACAAACATGGTGCAAGAACATTAACACAGGAATCAAATACATGCAAAGCATAAACAACAAGCTTATTCATGGGGCACGAAGTTTAGTATTTGAGAGTGTTACTACTGAAACAGACAGAAGTATCCATTAATGGGACTAGATCTTCATATGAGGTGTTGTTGCCTGTTACACTAGAAACAATATTAGTATCTTTTATATCTCAGGAGATAGTGAAACCATCAAAAAACACAAAGGTATTTGCTTAATGCTTATCTTTACTGTGATAAGCATTCTGGAGAACACACTTTTTTTTTCCTCTGGAGAAAAACCTGTTAAGTTCTTGCATTTCATAAAATCTACTCTTACCTTCTAGAGAGGTGACTAGATGAAAGAAGCAGATCATCCAGAGCCAACCCATTCCGAACACTCTTCTTGCATTGATGCCAGCATTAGAATCCATGAAGATTCTCTGTAGTTTCCACCATCTCTAATAGACACTCACTACTCCCTTGAAATGTTCGGAGGTTGCTTGAAGTGTTTCAGTATCAAAGCATAGGCCTTCACACAGTAATACTGGTTAAGGAAAGAGAGAAGGTGGAAACAGAAATGAGGTCACAATAATACAGACCTGGCAGTTTTATACACCTACTCTATCATTTACTACTTCAGAGCTATAGGTGAGGAGAGTAGCAAAGACCCAATATGTACCATATTTCCATAGCATTCAGTCCCAGTTGTTTTGTACACTGCCAGTGAACATAAAATCTGAGACATTCATGGCATCAGTGAGAGTGGGGTTCCCAGATCAATGTTAATCTCTCACACAGTATAGGCTGCATTAAGTCCTGACCGTTTGCATCTTTGGCAACATCCTTTGGAAGGTCTCTATTCCAATTCCCTTGCATCGTTTCCAAATTCTGTCTCTTATAATTACATTTCGCTTTTGACAGTAGCCGTGACAGGAGAGTTTTCACCATTTGTGAGAATACGAATCTGCACTGCTGACACACTTTTACGCTAAAAGTAACTACATTTCAGATGCAGACAATTGTCCCTGTAAAGATTTTGCTGCACCACACTACAGAAGTTGGACAGTACTATTCCCACAAACGTGTTGCAGGTGAGGAAGCAAACACTGTGATTTTTAAGGTCGAACAGGGAGTCTGCATTACTGCCAAGAAAAGAACACAAGTCCAAATTTATTATCTAAGAAAAAAAATAAAAGAAAGAAAAAAAACAACCACACCACTAATAAGAAACTGACATCAAGGCCACTGTCACAGTTTGGGAACAGCACAGAGCCTAACCCAGGACTACATTAAATCAATCCAATACAATAATTTTGCTAAGGAAGGTGTTTCTGGCCTCATCTGCCCAATTCTCAGCCCACAAAAGAAACAGCATGGTAGTGTGAAGGTTACATGCAAAGAACAGTATGTTTTTTTTCTTTATGTGCTCTTTGTGCAGAGCACTGAAGACACTTCAGGGGGACACTGAAGCGTGGCTAAGGAGAAAAAAATTGTCTCAGGCAATATAGAGAAGAAATGGCTCAGTAATTTGGCTGAAACAGGGGACAGAAGAGCTGTAATTTAAAGGGACAGCCTCACTGCAATTATCTGAAAACCCAGCAAAAGGAAAATTGAGCAATTTTAGAGTAGCATAGAACAAGCAGCCTGGGAAGTATGAGATGAGGCAATGGAGTGGAATTTCATTTGCTTTGCTAAAGAGGGGCAGAAATTACTGGACAAAATGGGATAGATCTGTCTTACACTGTCCCTGATGAGAACCTTAAAAAATAAAAATAAAAAAGTCAGTTAAACATGACTGAGGAAAAATGAAGATTAAAAAAGAGGATAGCAGTAATACAGGTATCAGTTTAGGAAGGATGTAGACAGCACAGAAGAAAAACACCACACATGAAACTGAAAAGGAGAAAATTTCAGGCTGAATGATCAGCATACCCTTTCTTACAGAAAGAAGCATATAGCAGCATTCTCCAGGTAAAGGGCTGAAGACTATTGCTTGAGACAAGAAGGGATCTGGGGGTGCTAATCAACAGGAGGTTCAACACAAGTCAGCAGTGTGCCCCGGCAGCCAAGAGGGCAAAATATATTTTGGTGCCTTTAACATAACATAGCCAGCCAATCTACAACAGGCGTCTGCTTTATTTAATGCTGGTGCATCCTCACCTAGAATATTTCATGCAGTTCTGAGCTCCACAATACAAAAAGGATATTAAGATACTTGAAAGCGTCCAGAAGAGGTTAACAAAGCAGGTAAAAGGATTGGAAAGCATGTCCTATGAGGAGAAGCTGAGGGCACTTGAGTTGTCTAGTTTGGATTAAAGGAGGCTAAGAGGTGACCCTGTTGCTCTCTACAACTGCCTGAGCTGGGGAAGTAGAGAGGGAAGTGCCAGTCTCTTCTCCTTGGCAACCAATAATAAGGCATGCAAGAATGACACAAAGCTGAGCCAGGGGAGGTTCAGACTGGATATTAGGAAAAAATTCTTTACCATAAAGGTGGTCAAATACTGGAACAGGCTTCTTAGCGAGTTGTTGATGCCCCATGGATGTCAGTGTTCAAGAAGCATTAAGATAACACCTTCAATAACAATCTTTAACTTTTGGTTAGCCCTGAAGCTGTCAGGCAGTTATATTAGATGATCTTTGTAGGTCCCTTCCAACTGAACTATTCTATTCTACTCCATTTCTTGGAATTTCTGAAAATCATAAAGCATTTGAAGAGTATAACAGCTCCTGAGGATCCAAATGTCTTTTAATGATTCAGCCCTATAAAACACTGAAGATTTCAAGCAGTAAAAAAAGACCAGCTATATATTGCCCATCCTGTACCTAAATGGTGCCAAGCGTGAAGTATTTCATGCAGCCAGTATCCCTGCAGCACTTTCTTTATGAAGATAAAGGATTCCCACAAAGTTCAAGCACTGTCAATGATGACACCTGAAAAGCCACAAGGCACTAGTGTTGCTGAACGGGCTAGCATTGATTACAAATTCTCTTCCATCATTGCATGTTTTTCCCTGAAGGGAAGTGGATTTGTGTAGTCACTTATCCTGCAGTACCCCAATGACATATGTCTTGAGTCTTGACGACGTGGTCATGCAAATGGCCCATCTAGGAGGGATTTCCTCAGAAACGACTGTTTTTTCTTCTGGGTTTATCTGACCCTCTGAGACTTATGAAGAACAGTAACAACTAGAGATACTGTACTGTTTCACCACTGGCCACAGGTTCTACTGAATCTAAGCTTTGAAGAAAAATCCTCACTTTCTAGTCCTTTTGATTAAACCCATAAATCACAGACCTTCACTGAAGTATAGCCCAGCTTAGTAGGTGGACAACTTGTAACCACAGATCAGTAAACAGTACACAGTGCCACTCTAACAGTCATCACCTACAAAACCTGCATAAAAATAGCAGTTAAATACACACCTGAACCATGCTTCTATCTGGGTTCTACAGGATGAATTTGGACATGCCTTTAGTATTAAGAAAAAAGCAAGATTGTTCAAGCATTTCAAAAGCCCTCTAAAGAAGAGATGAGGGCCTGATAGGTTCTTCCTCTCCAGAAATGGAATGTATCTGCTTCTTCGAGCTCTTTATTTCACACAAAGTAAAAGACCAAAACAGAGGCAGCAGGGAGAACTGCCAGTCCTATAGTCCCCAATTACTACAGGGGACCTAAGGGTCAGTTTCATTATTCCATTTTATGAAAGCTGACAGGAGTTTGATCCACTACTCCGAAGGGGTTATCATCCTGCATTACTTTGCAGAAATCCCACCTCTAATATTGGTCCAAGTACCTTATTCACTGGAGCCAAATGTAAACAATGGGTCTGTCAACACAGTGAAGGAACTGTCCATTCTTAATCTACAGTTCTTTTCTTGACAGTCTTCCTTACTGGAAGAACACATGTTTTCAGATGAGCAGTCAGCAGAATAACTATTCTTCATGATTTAGTGCAAACCATGTTTCAGAACACAAGAATGAACACTGAAGCAGATCAACAGTCTATCTAACACAATTTTCTATGTGCCTCCAGTGTCAGGTAGAGATTTAGAGCCAGCTTGCAAGCTTGGCCTCTCTCTGTTGCATTCAGCTACTACTTCTCCAGCATCTACAAAACTACAGTTGCTAAAGGGTAGACCCCAATCCATTCCTTCTAATATATCTTTATGAATTTATGTAATCCCAGTTTTGAAAACTTGCTGATACTCTGCACACACTTCTATGGCAACAGAAAATGTATCTATCCCTTTGCAACAAACTACTTTTATGTATTTTAAATTGATCTACCAATAGGAGCTGAGAACCTAACAATGCAAGATTTTTTTACTGTTCCCATTCTTCCTAACTGTCCCAAGAGCTTTTCTAGATTATCTTGTTTTGTCCCACTGGAAAAATGCTTCTTCCTTGTTTGTGATTAACTGACTCCTCTAAGCTGGTATCACAGTAGAAATCATTATATAGGCATAACTTCCCTCTGCTACACTTTATTCAGCAAATGTCCCTCATAATTGTCATACTTCTTCTACATGAAAAGCATCTAGACGCAAAGGAAATGCGCCTTCAAAAATTCTTCAGGGTAGAGCAAATACCTTAAAAATTTTGGTAGCAGTCTTTTATCCTTTTGCACATTTTGCACTGTGACTCATAACAGCATAATATTATCTCTCGGTGAGGAGAGATAAATGAGCACAAACATGGAGAGTCAATAAATTACTGCATCAATTAATGTATAGTACACACACCGATTCATCGTGTTTAGGTAGAGAAGAGTACAAGAAGTGGCGTTAACACTTCTTCCCATTCGTGTAAAATGGGAAATCATGATAGTATCATACATAAGTCAGAGGCCTTTCCCTCCACCCCCACATCTCTCTTACTATAACTGCTTCTTTGACACGGAGATGCCCTTGTGCCTATGGTCATGCACCTCACTAGGAAAAATCTTATCCACCCAGCTCACAATGCTGTTGTGAAAAGTTGTCAATTTTTCACAACTGTGTTGCCTGTGCAACACCTTGTGCATGACATAATACTGTTTACCTTTGTTCTTTGACCATAATTACAGTAACTGCTATTCATGAAAATCTTTCTACATCTCAAACAGGAAATGAATAGGGGTACAGCAACACATCATTCATCACCCAGGGTTTTAGTATTTTGAAATTAAATGTGATTTTCTACAAAAGTCATCACTGGTGCACATATAGCAGCACAGAGATGTTTAATTCAATTTATAAATCATTTCAATAGTTCTTATATATCATTTTATCCTCTATTACTTTTCGAGATTATTTTGATGACACCAAAGTACTTTTAAAATATCTGACAGGAGAATGGAATTTGTTACAGACCCTTGTGGGGTTTTAATCATACATGCAATTTATTAATTTACTTTGGAGATAACCGTTCTAGGTGTTAATGTATAACTAATCTTGAAATTCTTTCTCAACAATGTATACAATGAAATATTTCCTCTAGCTGGTTTGATCAAGCCTATAAAACCAGCTAGAAGGTTTCACCTCAATCTGCAACGGAATGGGGCTGTGTCTACATCTTTTGGGATTCTTTAGTTTACAACAAGAATCCAAAGGTTGATTTTGAACGCTATCCATTGAAATATCAGTAGTCTTGAAGCTGAATTTCCATGCTCTGACTATACATTTCCTAGGTGGATCCAATCCAAGAACTTTCATAGCCCTTAAAGTAAATGGATTTTTTTTTTTTATTAAGCCCTTGAGGCTTGGATTCACCTCATCAAATTGGATGCACAAATTACAAGCATCATTCCTCAAACAATATCTAGAGTAAGCGGACTGAGCTCAAAGATCTTTATTAGATATCTAATACGTCCACTAAATAAAAAAGGAGCTATGCATAGCTCAACTCTCCCCAGCAGGCTGCTCAACCTAAAGTTATCTGGGGAGTTATCTGTGAAGTCTTGCAACCTGTCCTGTACACAGAATAGACATATTACATATTTCTTTAGCTAACCACAGTGCTTTCCTTCAAATCTCTCTTCTCTGCTTACCTGGCTAGGTATATGCATCACAGCTTTGCTTGTCACCCTTCTTTTTCTTCCTGACCAAAATTCATTCACCTCTGCACTGTCTTTCCTCAAATTCTCACAATGCCTCCCCATTATGTTTCTATCATGCTTTACAAGATGGACACTGACCTCTTGATATTATTGCAATTTTAAAAAATAGTAATAAGATTTCCCTAATTAAAGATACAAAAGCAGCTCCTTTCTTTGCTTACTAGTTACTTGAATTATATGCATGTTAAATACCACAAAATGTACTTTAAAGCTCCTGAATAAAATCTCTTACCACCTCACAGGATCTGACTTGATGATTTTGGAGTGATTCATGAGTGCCTCGTGCCATTCATGGACTTTTAAAGAAACACTGGTAATCATACTCAAGCTTCTAACACTAACACCTGGAAGCAAAGCTCCAGCTTTGGTCTTTTAAACACATTATAGAGTGAAAATTAAGAAACACTTTCTTGTGCACATTATCCTTCACTTGTCTGATACAAACTTCCCTAAAAATAACAGGAATTGCAAAAGCATAGAGGTTATTCCATTTAATTTTTACTCAGTAAATAAAGGAGACTGTAGAAAGAAGAGAGATAACAGCTGAATAAATAAGTATAATTTTGCTCTGCTCATCTCAAATTTTACCCTGTTTTTCTGGAAACTTCTTGCAATACAACTATGCACAGAGCCTTGCAATACACTTCCATCTATGTGGAAATAAACATTATTTTTTTTTCAATTTCAGGTGTGATTTACCTTTTATAGGTATAACTTTATCTGTATAAAAGCAGGATGATTTTCAGCTTTTAAAGAATAGAATTAAACCTTTCTTAAGCACTGTGTAAAAGGTTGTATTTCCAAGATCTTAAACAAAGCATTTTATGTTTAAGGGATTTGACTTAAGTAACCCTGAGGGTGGCCATATGTACTGGCTCTGGCTGGGATGGAGTTAACTTTCCCTGCAGTGGCCCATATATATTGCAGTGCTCTGCACTTGTAGCTAGAACAGCACTGGTATCACACTAGTGTTTTGTCCATTGCTGAGCAATACTGGCACAGCATCAAGACTACCTCCAACCCACCCCCGAGAGCCAGCAGGCTGGCAGTGGGCAAGAGGTGGTGCAGGGACATCTCCAGGGCAGTTGACCTAAACTGACCAAAGAGATATCCCATACCATATGATGTCACACTCAGCAATAAAAGGTGGGAAATGGGAAGGAGAGAGGGTGCTCTCATTATGAAGATGTCTGTCCTCCCTAACAATGGCTACGTGTATTGAGGCCCTGCTTCCTAGGATGTGTCCGAACATCATTTGTTGATGGGAAGTAGAGAATGTATTTTCTTCCTCTATCTGTGCTTCCGCACAGCTTTTTTTCTTTTTTTTTTTTTCCCCCCCTCTTCCTTTTCCCTTTAACTAAATTATTCTTATCTAAACCTGGGAGCTTTTTTATTTCTTTTTTTTTTTCCCAACATACTTTCTTCTTCCCCTCTTCTGAGGAGGACAGGTAGTAAGAGAGAGGTTGTGGTAGAGTTTAGCTGTTCAGACAGGTAATACCACACCACATCATCAACTTCTAGATGAAAAAATTCTATGGTAGTTAAAATTCTTTGAAAATTGAAATTTCCTTCTTGTGTAATACTGGCACTAACTAAGTTTATTTAAATACCTGAAGTTTCACAGTAATTTTAGGGTAGTGACACCTACAGTTTATAAGGACTAGTTTGAAAAAAATCACGGAAAATGATGCATACTATTTTGTCATTGGAAAGAAAAAAAGGAAAAACATTTTTCACAAGCAATATTCAAGCAAAGGATGTCTGACATAAAGAGTATGTCCCTAAAATCACTTTCTCATCTTTTAAGCAGTGCTGATCTTGCTTCTTTTGCACCTTAAATTAATGTGATTGTTAATGGATGGAAAAATATAATCAAGGTGCCAAGCACAGTGTTAGCAATGGTAAGACAAGCAATCGCACAAATCAGGCAAATAACCTTGACATTTGCTTCCCAAGTCTGGGAGATCATCTGCAAATCTGCATGGACAAACTAGGCACAGAGCTGCAGAAGGGCCTTAACGGCACTGTCAGGATGCTGTAAAAGAAATCAAGGCCCTGAAAGATTGGGTGGGGGGAAAATGGTGGTCTTATAAAATTAAGATATGGACAATGGAAGCTTACAAGCCTAAGAAAATGAATATTTTATACTAACGTTCTCTTCCATTTTAAGTTAAGAGTATTTCCAACCATGTAAGGCTACACATGAACCAAGATCTATGTATAAACACTTAAAACATCGCAATGGGGAGGGAGAAAAAAAAAAAAGAGAGAATATCTTTCTTTTTAAGAAAACTTCTAACTTTTAACTTTTTAACTGTTAAACTGTTTAATTCTTTTTAACTGTTATTTGTGGACAAAAGTTTGCAAAGCCCTTTAGTAAGGATTAAGATTTTTTTTTTATCTGCAGTAAAGACTTTTTAAAAATATATTTACTGTCTTCATCTCTGATTTTGCTTTTGACTTTATAGGGTTTTACAGCAAGGAGAATTTGGCATAAGCAGAAAATGCATGCTATTCACATTCACAGTATTCAAATGTATGTATGTTGTTCATTAGGAGACAGCAGCAGCACTGACAGCTGGTAAAATAAAAAAATAATTTAAAAAAAAACATTAGTCTTCTATGGGAATTCCTTCCATTTGAAATTGCCTTTCATTCCATGAGAGAAACTGACATTTCAAAATTGACTACAGAAAGAACTAATAATATTAAAACATCCTCATTTAAGTGCTGCTCTCTTTATCAACCTAAAAAAAACCCCTCTCCTTTCTTGCTCAAAGGATGCAATTTTGGGTTTTCAGATAACATGCTTAATGATTTAAGCGTTGATTATAACTACTTTATCCATTTTAATCAGCCTTGTTCTGTCATATAGCTTGGCTCTCAAAGCGTTGGCTGCAAGCATTTTCAGATAGAGGCTACTTTTACTTTTAAAAACTATTTAATTATTAGCACTATTTATCACTGGTTTTATTCATCTTAAGAGAAGCAAGCACAGAATGGTTCTCTGCAAAACACAAGACAACAGAAGCACTGAAGCATAATCACATCACTCATCTTTTTTTTGTTGCCCTGATCTTGCCATCCAAACCTTAGTCCCCAGCCGCACTCCATGCAATTGTTTACCAGCTAGCTTCCATCCAGTTATACCCCATATCCCCTATTGCAAAGATCAGTTTTCTAGTTCTAGGATATGGAACTGGGGATTAAAAATTATCTTCAGTCATGATGATTCACTTAAATGCTGCTGACTGCACCAACAGGTTGTACAATATACAGGCTTTAGTTGCAACATGTCAATTAGAGTGTTGGATGTGGAAAACCTATGCACAAAACTATGGGGGAGAGGGAAAACAGCTCAAAGAAGAGTTAGTTCCACGATGCATCTTCCATGCTTATTTGACCACCATTTGTCAAGATAGGAATTTGGTCTATTCCACCATTAGTATGAGCCTCACACTCCCATCAGGCAGTAAAGCACTACAAAATAATGCTATACTGCACTGATCACACTCAACACTACTGTACACGAAAACTAACTTTAATCTATGTCTAACCATTTTTGGATTAGGTGTATGGCACTCTGCAGTAACATGCAAACAGAGATCTATCTTGGTAGCAATCCCTGAAGGAAATGTAAGAGCACAGAGCCAGGGATTGTGAAAACTAGAACTTATTCTGGGAATAAGAAAATTGTTGATTTCTCCTGTTTTTCCTCTCTCCAGTTCCAGCTTCTAAATCCAGAATCTTCAGACTTAGTCCCCTTCTCTCATGGTATGTTGGTCTTACTATTAAAGTGACTGAAACCAGCAGCAAGAACAGAGAATATAACAGTCCCATTCAACTTCAAAAACATCTTATTTTTACACTATTTTTTTAAATCTTTATCAATTATATGTAGATATTTATTTAGAGGACAACAGTAATGATTTATGCAAGTTCAGAGCTCAGACTAGGCCCCTACTTTGATTTTGTCAATCTGGTTACCCAAACTTGGCTCTTGTTTAGGAGACAGCTGAGGCAGTGAGGCAGAAGGCAGTTCAGAGAGCAGTGAGGCAGAAACAGCAGCTTGAAGAGATCTAGGTTGTAAAGAAGAGAGAGATGACCTGGAAGGGAATGACTGGGTGGAACGATTAGATGAGCTGAATGCAGCATTCCAGGGAGCCCATGTGCAGCGATGGCAGGTTAGAAAGCCCCATCAAAAACATGAACTTGCCACTGGCACAGCCTGAAGAGCAACCAAGTCCATTGCCAGGTCCTTCCCTCGTCTTCCTCCATCCTGCATTTCCAGCTCATTGTTTCCATACTTAGGAAATGGGAACATTACGTGCCACTAATACTTAATGAAAACAGAAAAGTCTTAAGAGGAAAAGGGAAGGCCAAGTGTATTATGGTAGAAAGATATTTCAGACTCATAAGATTTCTTTCTAATAACATTTGTACTATTTTTAGTGCCAGAGATGAAAGCAATAACATATAAGCCTCAGAGCTCATCCTGCCTCCTCTGTGTCTTAAACGCTTACTTATATTTCACTGTGGATGTTGGGGCTCATTATTCTTATTAACAACCACGTTCAATAACAAAACCAAAGGACAACACCTGAAGTGAAACAAGGACAATGCACCACTTCCTTTCCTTGGATACTGGTCTCAACTGTAACACAGCAGATCCAAGACACATTTTCTGACATGAAGGTTGTCTCCCTCCCCAATTGCCAGAGAGAGTGTAATAATAAGAACTAAATAGGTAGTTAGTCACTATTTTGGTTCCCTGAGTTGCAGGAACCTTCAGCTGTCTGAGACTATCCAGAGCCACTTCTAATTAAGGATGGGTAAATTTATCCATGAGGAACATGCAATTTTTAACATGATTCCTCTAGTCAACATTAGGATGACTTTTGACTGAAACAAGGAACACAAGTCATGTATCATTCCTATTATGTTATTTCACCAAATGTATTTCTAGTACATAGCCCGGGGCCCTGAGCAAACAGGTGCTATAGTAAAGCACCGAAAGAAAACTAATTACTCCTCAGCATCTGACTCCCAGATCTGTGTGTCACAGAAGAACACAACACCAAGATGCATGCAAACTACAGAAAACTCCCTCTGTCAAGTCTCTGTTTATCTGCTAGATCTGAACAGACCACTGACTTATACTCAGGTCAGCAGAATTTGTTGTCAAATCATGTTGTAGTACCGAGTCTCTGCCAATTCCCAATGCAGAAGTATGCTTAGAGAAGGATATGAGGAGAAGGCCACTGGGATGCTCTCTGTGCTAGTAATTAAATGATCATTCCTCAAGAGAATTATTCCAGTCCTGATATTACAGTGATGGCAGTGATAACTGCTGGTGTGACTGCCCCTTTATAAACATAAGTCACTGAAAAGTGAAAATGCATTCCCATTGCTACTGGCACCAGCTCAAAGCCTACTGACATTAGAAAGGGAAGGAACTGTCTCAGAGAAAATTGCAAGCAAGTATCCCAGTCCAGCTGTGTTTCCATCAGCAATTCTTCCTGGTTCAAAGCCAGGAAGGAATAAGTCCAAATATTTTCCCTGGTGCAGAAGGTATTTCTGATCCTGCTTACTGGGATCAAATTGAGTCAAGCTGTGTGTAAAGCAACATTTGGAAGTTCAATTTTTATAAATAGTCCAAACCTTGAATTTCCAAACTGGAGTTATTCAAATCCTATCCAGAGGTCTCCACAGCAAGTTCTCTCTTGTGATGTTCCATACCCTTCTTAAAGAATTGTTAGGAAGATAAAATAGTTCTGCCAAGGAACCCTAGTTCCATGCGTAGACATCCTCAGGATCTGCGGAAACCTGTTGTAAGCATGATGCTAAGAGCCCCCACACAAGCGTCTGCATCCCACACAGTGCCTCTGAAGTGGTCGGCTGGGCCAAATACATTCATATCATGTGTGTGTTTTATATTAAGTGGGAGAGAGATTAGGTCATTTAAGGAAGTTTTGAAAGCTATATAGAACTTGGTGGAACATCAGTGTGCCCCATTTTACCTTTCAAAATCAAAAGCTTGCTAAAACAGAAATAAATTAGACAGAGCTAGTAGTACTCAGTCTCTACCTTCTAGGGTTTAATTATATGATTTAGACACACACAATATTTTCCGGAGACACGGCACAGAGAAAAGCTGCATTTGGAAACTCCAGATTCAGCAGAGGATTCATTTACATGGCAAGCCTAGGGGGGGAAAAAAAAGTCTGTCTGAAAATGAAGTCATGCATGTTTCAATCCACAGGTCTGGACAGGACAGAATTTCCATCCTGAGGTGAACCAAGACCATAAGGATCTAGCCTTCACATGACTAGTTTTCAGACTGGATAGGCTGTGTTCTAACACTATCCAGCATCTTGTCTAGTCCCAGAAAAGCACTTTTATTCTCCTCTTTAACTGTTGTTGTGTGCATGTATGTGAACACAGACGCATGTGTGCACACGTGCATGTGAAACATTTGAATACAAATTTCCTTGACAAACAAGCCCTGAGTAGCAGAATGCAGAGGGGCTTCTGGAAACATGGCAAACTGAAAACAGTGACTATCACATGTCAGAGCACAGTGGCTGACATGAGAAATTAGGGAGTTTTTATCATTTTAGGGGTCTGCATGCCTAGTACAATTGTCAACAGAGAGAGAGTTTTCTGCTATACAACAACTACAGAATTACATGCTAAATCTCCACAAGTTATACTTGTATACATCCCCTGAAGTCCATGACATTGCCTGATTGCCGTAGAGAACAAATATGGAAGAAGAGGGATGTCTGGCACAAATCTCAATAGACAGATGCTTAATGATAAAGTTGCAAAAACACGGAAACTTGCTGAATTTCTTAGTAGCTGGAATTAGTAGCCGAGTTAGTAGCAGGAAAAAGTATGTTAGCTATATTGCTGTAAGATGATATACAGCTTTCTTACAAAACAGAGATTTTCCTTTTTTAGACAGTAAGACATAGTAGTAACATAATATTAAAGTAGGTTTAAGAAAAAAAAAAAGACAAAATTATAGCAGGATCATCGGTTTTCTCCTAAAGCTTTAACCATCTTTTCTCTTCATACAAAAGAGTCTTTTGGCTTTTTGAAAAAAAAAAAAATCATTGTATGTTTATGAAAGAAAGCACTCTATCTGATATATTCTTCACAAACACTCTCCCACAATAGCACCCTTTATGGTGACACTGCCAACCTTTTTGGTTGTTAAACTACATTATATAGGTCTAGCATGACCATAAGTACCAGTTTCTACTTCTTCCATCTTCTATTGCTTGTGTATGCATTAACCATATATAAATATGGCCACAAAAATGAGTAGTAAACTGTGAAACCTTAACAGTGCACTAAATGTACTTTACACTAATTTTCAGGGACTTTTTCCCACAGGAGCTACTAAGGCATAATGCACGCATAACAAGGAAAAGCAGGTTATGGGGGAAGCAGACGTAGATGGGAAGCATTCCTGATGCCAGAGAAAGAGCATGCGCAAGTCTCAACAATGCAGGGGAAGAATGAGTCGGCCACAAAACAACTCTATATTAATGGTGGTACACAAAATAAGGGTTGAGAAACCATAGTGATCTCTTATATGATTCTCTGTTTATGGCACATACTGTACTACAGGGGGAAAGGGGAAAAACACCTACACCTGGTCACAAAAAGGACTGTATGCAGTGAATTTGTATAGGCACAAAGAAGACAATTCTCAGTTGACTGAGGTATCAGCTCTCTTGTCAAACACATAGCCTACAGGAGCAAGGCATACTGGAGAATAAGCAGCTGTCTCCTTGGGAAGACTAGCTGCCTCTCCCCAAAACAGCATTTACATCATGTCAGTGGGTCAGCCTGCAAGTGAAATACAGAAGGTGAAGTCAGTAGCAGCCTTGGTCAAAAGAAAAGAGACATTTCTTGCCCAATCCCCTCTAAAAACAGTGTCTATAACCCATGCTGTTCTTGCCACAGTTAATAGCGTGGAAGAGCTGAGAACCTCAGAACAAAGCAAGAAAACAAGTCTTTCTGCATGGTTTCAGTGATTACAGAGGATAAAATCTTATTTCATACAAGCTCCAATGCCCCAAAGCAATGGTCTTTTCTAGTATCAAAACATATGGCCATACCTACTATTCTGTGTAGCTCGGTGAAGGAATTCAAATAAGGGTGAACTCAGAAGGCATGGTAAAAACATTTACGGATTGGAGGGGCACCAATGCTTGACAAAGAACTAAGAACTGCATATATATAATTCGGATAAGACTAAATACATGCAAAAGGCAGTACAGGAAAGAATCAATCACCTCCAGTTATACAAGGCTTGCAAAATAACCTTAAGTGGCACCAGGAGTTGAATTTAAGGAATGAAGTTCTAAAGGAAAAACAGTAGGTTTTTTTTTTGTTTGTTTGTTTGTTTTTTCTTCAGTATAGAGATCAGGTAACATGTAAGAAAAATGATTATTAGATTGTGGAGTATCTCTTCCTTCACTGTTCAGCTGTATCTTTACCTTAAAGCACCTCAGCACTGGAGCGATCTCAAACTGGGAATGAAGAAAGCCCTAAAAACAGTCACTGCAATCCTGTATTAGTAGGTGAAGGCAGGCAGATCAGTTGTGACTAAACAAGAGGTGCTCCCACATCCAGTCTCCATGTTTCTGATTAGGATCTGTGTAGCAAGGAAAAGAGGAACCTCCCTTGCTCATCCCAGCTGAGGCAGCAGATCTGTCTCTGTAACAAATGTGCCTAGTAGCAGCTAATCATTCCCCCCATCTTAACTTTGTTCTTTTCATTTGCCCTCTCACTCTCCTTCCTCATCAGTTGATGAGCTGATATCATTCCTAAATGAAGGATGCCCCTTGGGAGATTTGCTTCACTATCTTGACTTTATTTATGTAACTTGTGAGGGAGGCAGGTGAAATTCACTCCTCTCTTCAACCAAACAAGTGGGGTAATAGCCTAAGAGACTTCAGACTAAGTGAAATTATCTCAGTGGGCCCACAAAGGCAAATTTAAAATACCCAACACAGCAACAGTCACATCACAATTTAATATGAGTTGAACTAACTTTTCACCATCTTGAAAAATAGAGTAGCACAGCTTTCCTCTGCCACAAACACTCATACAGCTTTCTATTCCCTACAGGAGCATTCAAGAACCCTATCCACAGAAAAGGCCACAAAGCCTTCCTTATGTTGGTCCACCAGAATCAGGAATCTACACCACTATCAATCTACTTTTGCCTCCCTGCTTCAGAGACTTCTAAGGCAAGATTCAATTATAGCTCTTAAAGAAGATGGGGGGGAGACAACAACAAAAGCACATAGGATCAGACCACACCAACCATGCATGTGTTAAAAGTATCTAATTTTGATACCGATTTCCATGAGAAGAGAAACTGTGACATGATTTCATATCGCTTTTATCTCCTTGCCTGCACATGGCATCTGACGTAAGTGAGCTTGGGGGTCTCCGGACCCTCCCAAGTCCCAGTAATGCAGACTTTCATACAGCAAACACTAGGATATGGAGTGACAAAACAAAACCAACCAACAAACCACCAACAACAACAATGAAAAAACAACACAATTTTTTGGAGTCTTAATCCCATTCCGAAGCAGTACTTCATTTGTCGTCTTTCTTCCCCGCCCCACCCCCACCCCCGATGGCAGAGATCCAATGATATCTTAGAAGATGGCTCTCTTCCTCCGGTCTCTTTGGACAGGCTCACAACATCCTTTCCCGCCAGCCTGCTCGCCCGCCACAATACCTTTTGTAGGACTCCAGCAACACCCCCTTCACTTCCCAGTATTACTCAAGAGGAGGCCTTCCCACCAAAGCTGTAAAGAGCTGTCTCCTGGCATCAGAGAAGTTGGACAAAGGCTGTTTTCACCGTGTAAATTACACCATCTTGGTGGGCCAGCGCTGGGTCATTCCCACTCTGCGCCCACTATCGCTTTGTTCCCCAGCCCAAGGCACAGCCAATAGATGTCTTCAATAAGCCCGACATTTGTGACCAGTCTCAGTTCTTGCACTCCTCTCCTGGTCCTTCTCTGGTAATGTTTTTCCTCTCCCCACCCGGGTTCCCTCTCCCATAGATGCCTCTCTTCCTCCCACTTACCAGAATCTCTCTCTTTCTCTCTCCCTCCCTCTCTCTTCGCCCTTCCCCTCCTCCCTCCCCCCCTTTCCCCTTCCCCCTCCCTCTCTCTCTCCCCCTTCCCCCTCCCTCTCTCTCCCCTCTGCTCCTCCTTCCTTCCTTCCTTCCTTGCTTGCTTGCATCCTTCCCTCCTTCCCTCACCTCACCTCACCTCACCCCCCCCCCATACCCCTCCTCCTCTCTCTGTGCTTTACCCCCTCAACCTCTCTTCCTCTCCAGAGGCTCAGCCTAGCGCAGCACGCGAGAATACATGGGGATGGGGAGCTGCGCGACTGAGACCGCACGCTGCCTCGCGGCCACTGCTGTCACCACCCCTCTCTATCACTGCCTCGGCCCACCCCCTCGCCCCCCGCCGGCATAACGGACTGTCCCGTGCAGGCTCCTGTAGCCCAAGCTCACGGCAAGGTGCAGCCCCCCCCCACCAGCACTGCTGGGCGACACAGGGTTCGGTCCTCTGTTGAAGTCACGGCTGTTCACGCTCCCTCCCGCAGCCCTCAGCCAGTGAGTGCCTTTCAGAGGGAGAGCCTCCGGGTGGGCTTCCCCAGCTGCCCTGTCTTCCTGCGGCAGGGCTTTGCACGGGTATGCCCGAGTAGGACTGCAGTGCCGGTAGGTCTGCTCCTGCTGCCTTACGTGGCAGCCAGCTTCATGCTAGAAGTTAAGAGTTGCAGCAATACAGGACTAAGAGCACGAATTAGTGATTCTTGGCTGGTCTCTCGTTGAAATTAGCGTTGCTGTACAGCATCTGCTATTGTTCTGTGGAACCCTAGCTTCAAGCTAGCACGGACTTGTATGCTTGTACTCTACTTCCAAATGTTGAAGGTAAAATGTCACAGCGGCTGTGTGCTTTCTTAATTCTAGGTACTAACAGACCACCATTCTGCTTTAATTCCCAACAGTGGCCTAAATAATCCAACCGGGGGGGGGGGATCTTCAGTAAAGGGCAGATCCCAAAGGAGAATATCTACATCAGATATAGAAATAATGAACTGGAAGCATCTTTCTATTTCACTCTTTTCTCCTGCTAGAGCAAGAACATAAATGAGAGTCTACCTACTCAAACTGCAAATGTAACTGGCTGAATTTGGAAAATGCTAGAGGACTAGGCATGCTGCATAGCCCTCAGATTTTATCTACCATCCACCTGAGTTACATTAACAGCAAGTTACAAAGACAAGTGGCAGAAAATTAGGGTGCCATCAGCTACAGTGCAAGCAATGCACACTCATTAGGACTGAATGGAAAATATGGCAAAAATCAGTGGCTTACAATTTAACAAATACTTGTGTGATAGTAGAGTGGAATATTGTGCTTCTGCTCCCAAAGTAAATTCCTTTTGGTCTAAAATATAAGCCTCACATTACACGCAGTACGAAGCGACACAATACAAAGAAATCATATAAATGATTCCCTTAAACACCAGGACACATATAAAAGCAAAAATGCACATTAGACACTCTATTTCAGGGAAAAATGTATAGGTTTCTCCTTAAAAGAAGTACTGTCTGAAGTTAGTGCTACATCTCTGAGTTCAAAAAGCTAGGGCTAGTTTCCACACGTTGCAGTCTTCTCTAGCAGTTCCATATATAGATGGAATAGCACAAGTACCTACATCGTCATAGGCAGTATAGATTCTTTCTTAATCCTCTCTGTGGGGGTTTCTAGACATCAGATAGTGTGGGCATCTTTCCTTCCAACTCCTTTCCCCTCCCCCACCCTAATTCTAAAAGAAATTGACTTCAGGAGGAATTGCAGGTACTCAGCTTCTCTGAGAATCTGGCCCTTACTTGGTTCAGTGGTAAATTTTTGCACGTTTTTGATGTGTTGAACAAATGCTCTGCTGTATCTCCGTAGTGCTTAAGACCACCGATACATTTAACAGGGCATGCCCCAAAAGGGGCGGACACTATGTAAATGATTTGGGGGTAAAGTATTGAATATGTATATGCCTTACGGGAAAACTTTGGCATATGTAACGCCTGCAGTGCACATAAACTGAACAGGTTTTTTGAACCAGTTATGCACGATAGGAGGAACTGTGCATCCAGTGCTGCAATAAAAAGGATGCCTGCTTTCTCAAACTCCAAAATTGAGCCTTAGAGACTTTCTTTCACCGGCTGTTGTGGTTTAGCCCGGCTGGCAGTCAAACACCACACAGCCGTTCGCTCACCCTCCCCCCTCCCTCTCCGGGATGGGGGAGAGAAACGGGAAAGTGAAGCCTGTGAGTTGAGATAAAGACAGTTTATTAAGACAGGGAAAAGAATAACAACAATAATAATAATAATAATAGTATTAATAGTAATAATGTGTACGAAATAAGTGATGCACAATGCAATTGCTCACCACCCGTTGACCGATGCCCAGCCTATCCCCGAGCAGCCGGCCACCCCTCCACCCCGGCTAGCCACCCCTATATATTGTTCAGCATGACGTCAGATGGTATGGAATACCCCTTTGGCCAGTTTGGGTCAGCTGTCCTGGGTCTGTCCCCTCCCAGCTTCTGCTGCATCCCTAGCCTGCTCGCTAGCAGGACAGAGAGAGGCTGAAAAGTCCTTGGCTTGGTGTAAGCACTGCTCTACAACAATTAAAACATCAGCATGTTATCAGCGCTCTTCTCATCCTAATCCAAAACATAGCACCCTGCCAGCTACTAGGAGGAAAATTAACTCTGTCCTAACTGAAACCAGGACACCGGCTTTTACAATAACATTTTCCTTCCTTCTTAATTTTAGTAATAGCATCTGGCCCCTAGAAAGGAGCAGTGAGACTCAACCATTGCATTTGGGTCAGGAAACTGGGTAACTGGAAATTTTGTTCAATAGCTGAACAAACACTTCCTCCCCTTTTTGATAATGGAATATTCCAGAGAGAGAGAGACAGAGAGACAGAGACAGAGATCCACCCACACCCCCAGATCCCCTCACACACACCCCCACCACTCCCCAAACCTCCTCCTCCTTCTTGTGAAAGGAAAGCCAAGCATGAAAAGTGCTGCCTCTCTGAATGGAGAAGTCTAGGCAAAGTTCCCGTGTTCCTGTGCTACAGGGACACACATGCAGGCAACGTCCACACCCTCTATTTAAGATATCATTTACTGGAAGGGAAGATGACAGTCAATTCTTTACTAGGGATTAACTTTAAGGTATTGTTAAAATATTCTTTCTTTGATGCTACAGCATTTTGCAATATATACATTTATATCTTTCAAAACACTTCCACTTCATGAAACCTTCCTGTACTAGGCAGAATGTCACATGCAAAAAAAAAAACCAAAAACAACACAAACAAAAAAATCAAACAAAGTCCCACTCCTCCTTAAAATGTAAGCAGTCACAGCCCAGATGTGACAGGAATGGAGAGACAAAAGCTCTCCATCCCAAACTACCACAGGTAGATCAGATTCTCAGGACAGTCTTTAAATGTAGCAAAAAATAGCATAACTTAGGCAACTGTGAGGTCGCATGATATGGACCTGTGGTCTCCAAAGTGGGGTGCATGCATCCCTGGGAGTGCATGAGATGACCTGTTGGGGTGTAGAAAGAAAATATTAGAGCTTCAGTAGTACACGTATAATTTATAAATAAATAAATGTAGCAATATTGGGGGTGCATGCTCAAAATGTTTTTAGTGATGGGGTACATGATCAAAAAAGTTTGGAGAGTACTGATACAGACAATCATGTGAATGGCGTCACACATTCATTTTATGTACACAGAATTCCACACAAAAGTACAGCACAAGTGTCCAGACAAACTAAACAGATATCTAACACAAAAGAAGAAGATGCACTTCTTAAAACAAAGGTCAGAATAACAAAGCATAATCCATTTCAAAGTAATCTCTGTACTGTGTGGAACATGTTGGGTCCTGAAGAGAAAAGAGGTGGAGTGTGCAGGGGAGACCACACAATGAGAGAAGAAAAAAACAAACATCCATGAGAATGGCTGAGGAGGATAAAAGGGAAGACTGTGTCTAAGACATGGGGAATAGAGTTTCAAAAGAAAAAGAAAAGGGAGGGTGAAAGTGAGAGAGGTAAGAGACAGCCAGAGAAAACAAGATATACACAGAGTAACCATAAAAGGGAAGGAAAGGGAAGCAATAAAGAAAGGGGAATAGCAAATAGAATAGCAGGCAGAGGAAAGAGTATGAAGGGTACTAGTTATACATGAAAAAAACATTTTACAAGCTGTTTTGAAGCAGAACTATTTTCAGCGGATAAACTCTGCTTCAAGAAGATTGTTTTCAAGAGCAGATTTATCAGAGGTTTAAAATAACACAATTTTCCTGCCAATATTTCTAAAAAAGTATCATAAAGATGTTTAGTAGGTATAAATTGAAACCTTGCAATACCCTTCTGGATATCATGTTTTTGTGGCCTTGTTTTGTTTGTTACTTTGTCTGGTGACATGAAGGTATTTTCTCTCTAAGAAAGCCCAGTGTTTAAAGAGAAGAAACTTAAAGAAAATTAACAGGAGTTAATTAAATAGGATTTAGAGAAGCTCAGAAGTACAAAAGGACTACAAGGCAAGATCAAGTGTGAAAGACCAGAAGCTGCAGCATTGCAGTCTCTACACTGGCTCTTGGCAGCCATCAATATCTGGTCATAAATTTGTTTATTTTTTTAATCTTTATAACAAATAATGAGATTTTCCACAAGCAAGAAGACTTCTAAAGGGTTTCATTTTCCCCTTGAAAGAAGCAGCATGTTTCTGCTTACAGAGCAAGCGTTGTCAGCTTTGATCCTTTTCTTCTGTCACTCACTTCTGCTTAGAGCACTGTTTCCTGAGGTTTAATGGAAGTAAAGTTAAACCAGAAATGGAAAAAAAAACAATTATATTAGCTGAATATGCACACACTTGTAAAGTATGTGTATCAGTCTCAAAGGTGAAGAAAGATTTAGACTCATGCCTTTGCAGTGGAGCCTATAATGTAAATGCTTGTTACTATCTATCCATTTTCTAGAAATCTGCCTATATAATCCAACATTTTGACATATTTATCACACAGGTTAAACACTGGTGTTCATAATGCTAATACCAAAAATAAAACCAGGTATGTAAGCTGTATACCAGGATCTCCTGGAAAAACTGTACAAGGAGAAGCAGATGTCTGGGAATCCATGCCTGGTTTTACAGTAATTCTGGTTCCATGCTGGGGCTGGACTCTTTGGGTGTATTTAGTCAGTTCTGTATAGACTTGCAGTCCAGCTGGGTGAGTTCAATACTAGCTGCTGGCTTTTTACCTGAATACCTAGACCTAGTAAATTAATTTGAAGTTCACTGGGACATGAGACACAACAGGGATTCTGAAGCTTCAAAAAAAATTTCTTTTTGAAATAAATTCAAAAGCCCCACAGCTATCACTCAGGAACAGAAATGTGCAGTTATATGACAAATAAATGTATATTGATCTTGTGCATGTTGTTAATAAACCCTTACCAACTCCCAAGAAAGTATGAATGTGTATCTCTTAAAAGGCACATATTGCTCCTGTAATCTTCTCTGTCTGCTCTTGTAATCTTCGCTGTCTTCTATCAAGCACCTGAGACTAGCCTTTTCTATCTGCTGATCTATGTTGATGCATGTTCCAAAGTTCCCTAGTAGTTTCTGTTTTTGTTTTGCCTTTGGAAGTGTGTGGTGTCCCTGATTATTGTCCAAGTGTGAAATTTCTAATGTCCGCTGGATTTCTGAACAACAGGAACTCCAAACTCTGGTTGGAATAGGGTAGACAAAGTACCACTGTACTTCTGTCACTATTGTCTGTTTGACTTGGAAAGAAGAAGGGCTCAGGCAAACTGCAATTGTCCCAGTGTGGTTTTGCTTCAATAAGAGTGTTTGGAAGTATTCCATGCTTAGAGCAGATCTGTGCTAGATCCAGGTGGTTGTTGCAAAGCTAAAGGATGACTCTAGAAAGCTGCATAAGATTTCAAAAAGCTCTGTTTTCTATTGCATGCTTATGCTCAAACAGAGCAAGCAAGCAAACAAACAGTAATGCAGATAGGATGGAAAGTTACTTTTCTTAAATACTTGGTATTTAAGCAAAATTGTTCTGCTAAAAAGGTTCCAAAACATACAACCTTTTTTTCTTGGAAGCCCAGCAGAAAACAAGGAAAATATATGACTGGAGTTGAAATAAATAATATGTAAATAATATAAATAAATAAATATAAATAAATATAAATATAAATATAATATAAATATAAATATATATATAAATATATATAATATAATATAATATAATATAATATAATATAATATAATATAATAAATATATATAATAATAATATATATAAATATAATATAAATATAAATATAATATAAATATAAATAAATATAAATAAATAAATAAATAATATATAAAAAATATATGACTGGAGTTGAAAGAGATCAGAGGAAAAGTGTGGGAAAAATTAAGCTTAAAACAATTCATTTTGTTTAGTATGAAACACTCCATTTAGCTTATTTATTTCAGGGGCTCTTCAGAGATGGAAATGATTGGCTAGACACATAAAGCTGCTGGCAAAAAAAATATTTCATGAACAGAACAAATCTGTAGCCTGGTAGCTGGGCTACTCACTTGCATCTCAGTCCCAGTCTCTTCCTCAAGGAATGTCTAATTACCTGTAAGGCATGGAAACATCTCAACAGGAAGCATTATGAATTTCTCCCTTCACACATCCCACACACTTACTGGCATGCTGGTGGTCTAGTGGTGATGTTTTTGTAGAAAGTTTAAATCACTAAAGTGCAAAATGGGAACTGCTTCCAAAGCTGTGGTCCCAAAAACATTTCAACCCCACAAGAGTACAAGCTTTTTCTGAGATAAACAACCATTCTCTCTCCCTTTTCTGCCCTGATTCATATGTCCTTATCACCTTCCTTGTGCTGGCAGTAAAGATCTGTGTAGTGATTTGGATCAAGTAATTCATCTAGATGAAAACTAATTCAAAAAAAAAAAAAAAGAGGAACATTTTGGAGCACGTGTAGGAGGCTTTATGGAGTCTGCTATAGCTGGAAGATGTAAGTCAAAGGATGTGCAAGCCGGAGAGAGATAGGCAAGATTGCTCCCTTTAGCAGCAACCCAGCTGATTTATGGTTAAAGTGGATTTATGCCAGTCACCAGAATATGAGTTCTGTAATACGGAGAGAACTAAGAATCTTGAAAAAGATAGGAAAAAATAATTTAAGAACTTGAAGAAGGGAGAGTACTCTGTAGCTGGAGCTCAAGGAAACCAGTGGGGAGTCAGTGGGAGTGTTTGAGAATGAGTAGTATTTTTTTGTTTGTTTGTGCTGAAGTCTATAGTTCAGAGAGACTAAATATTTGGAAGGTCTAGCATTCTCCAGTTCTTTAAAGAGAGCATGGACTTCTAGTTCGCTGTGGGTATAAAATCACACAAAGTACGTAATTTACTAGTGCCTCTTTCAAAAATCACGTGTTCCGGCTAGAGGACTCTATCTACGTTGTGTCTGTGTAATCGAACAGTTCCACTGAGTGGACAAAAGCGGTATTGCTAGCTAAGAGAACAGCATGCTCCTTAACATGCAAGCATGCCAAAGCACACCAAAACCTGAGATACGAGTATCAACTTCCAGTGCCCTCCAGCTAATGCTTCACATGAGTACGATTTACGAGAAAGAGGTATAAATGCATTGTGTACTTTTTTTTTTTTAATTAGAAAATAAAGCTTGGAAAAGTGCTAACCCTACCTATGTATTTCCTTTGACCAACTGAACTTGGTGGAGAAAGCATTTTGAAAATACCTATCATGTCTCTCAGGAACTCTTTGTGGCTATTATTAATCATTAACTACTACCCTACTCAGCTTCTCTGTGTGGCAGGAAGTGTCTTTAAGAAATGGGTATTCTCTGTTTTAAGTCAGTACTGTCTTAGTGACACAGTGTAATGGTACAATATAGAGAATTAAGTTCACTTATAAAGAAGTCTTTTTTTTTTTTTTTCTATGAGTCTAGGATTTCTTGATGCTACTAGAAGTTGTACTGTTTCAGCCAGGACAGTCACGGTCCCAAGTGCACCAATAAGCCTTAATTGTCCAAACAACCTCACCTGTGCCCTCCAACACTGCAGTTTCAGTCCAGTGAGCATGGAGCTGTATGTAAACTCAAACCTAGGCATCCACTCCCTAAGTTCTGCTAAAGGTAGTCTTGTGCATACTCTTGACCTCTGTTGTTTCTGGCTTGTCGATTGTGTTCATGGACTGAACATGAACTTGACTTTTTACTTTGTTTATCTGGTTGATATTTATCATTGATGGAACATGTCATTGTCACCAACTTTGATTGGCTGCTGTAGGATTTTACCAGTGAGGATGCTGCTTCTGCCTGTCTTGTGATCTGGCACTTCTCATGTGGGAAGAAATGGCCTTCTTCCCTTGCTCTTACTGCTTGCTTCCTGACAAACTCAATACCAATGTCCTCACTACAAAGTTTTTAAAGTTATCTGTCATGTTTTTTCTCAAATCTAAAATTGGCAATAAATTCTGGTAGATAATTGCATTTTGTCAGCAAGTGAAATTCCTTTCCTGTGATTTCTTTGTGCGTGTTACTCATTGTGTAAAATAGCAGTGGCAACTGGTGAAACAAATAACCTCAGAACGTTAAAACACAACAGATAGTTCTTATTCAGTGTATGAAGTTGCTGCAAAGAAATGTCATCCTGATTAATTTCATTTGGTACTATCTATGGTGACTGAAATAGCATTAAGACTGTCAGGATGGTCTTGCATAGATTCCACCCTTTCCTCTAGAAGACATTGGTAAGTGGTCTTTCTGCTCTCTGCCTGTGATTTCAGAGTAAGAAATTTTCACTCAATCACTTGGGGAGGCAGTATAGAAAACTAAAGTTTTCAAGTAGCATACTCACCATTGCCAGTTTACTGTTACAGTTGTGGCCATTTATTTGGGGAAAAAACAAACAAACAAAAACTTCTAATAGAGGGAGCTGGGAATTTACAGATGAGATTCATTCATGTACAGAGCCAGAAAAGTTTTGCTCTGCAAGTTTGTGACCCTAGAGACTGTTATTACTTGATCTCTTTATTGGGCTTTCCTAGTTGCTTCAGAAGCAGAAACATTCAAGCATGTGCAAACATGTTAGGACCTGGGAATGTTGTCTTGCTCCTGGGACTGAGTATATGCTGACTGTGTCCTAACTCCATGTGCAGATGAGATCTGTGTTTCTACTATGCCTCTCATTCAGATCTGGTTTCCACATGAAGGAAATGAACAGCGAGACCTGGACAGGCTGGAGAGCTGGGCAGGAAGAAACCAAATGAGGTTTAAAAAAGGAAGTGTAGAGTCCTGCACCTGGGAAGGAACAACCACATGTATCAGTACAGGCCGGGGGATGACCTGCTGGAGAGGAGCTCTGCGGAGAAGGACCTGGGGGTCCTGGTGGACAACAGGTTGACCATGAGCCAGCAGTGTGCCCTGGCTTCTGTGCCCCTACCAGCATGTGAGGAACCCAAGGATCCAGGGCCAGCTCCTAGACAAACAGAATGTCTAAGGCCGGCTACTGGAGGGAGCTGTATATCCCATCCTGTATATCCCTCCTGATCAGACTTTTATCCTGATCAGCCAGAGGGGCACAGAGTGAGGCTGCAAGCACATCGTTGTTTGTGCTTGTATGAGTGCTGAGTGTTTCTGTCTGTGTTGATTTGTGGCTGGCTCTGTGGATGCGTGTATTTGTATTTTGCGTGTGTTTGTTTATATGCCTGTTGGGAATACACACTCAGCCTTGCTAGTGGATGGATGTGGGGACAGGGAGCTGCAGCAGCCTTCTGGGCCACTTGATTTTTCAACTCCTAACAGGTACCTATGTAAGTGCCTATATAGGTCCTTACATTTTTTCTTGTACTCTGATTTAACTTACATTAAGATAATTTCATGTCTTGTGCTATATGAAGCAATATTCATTGCTTAATTTGATGGGGATAAATTTTGTGTAAGTTGTAATAGTGTTTGATTACATACATTCATGACTAAAGCATTTGTCTGCCCACATTTTTTCCTGTACCTAACTTAGTTTATTTACGGGATGAGTAATATTGAAATCAATAGATTTGCATTTAAGACTAAAGCAGTATAAGTCACCATTGGATATAAACAGTGCAAATATGACCAAAAAAAAAAAAAGGAAATTAAATAATGGTCTCTATTTTGTAGGTATTAAAAGCACTTTGGGACCTTGCAGCAACAGTGGGTGAAAGAGAGATCGAACATATATGATCTGACAAGGAACCTTAATATGAGTAAGTCAGGCCCTTATATATGTAGCAATGATTTGGACTTTGGTTATTTGGCATTAAGCCTAGAACATAATTTTGCTTCATAAGATATAGAGTGAGAGAAAAATGTATAACAATAGTGTGTGTTACTTTGTCTATTCCCTTTGAATAAAATAATGTATATATATATATCTTATCTGAGTGTATATTTATGTTTGTGTTTGTCCATAGACATGTATATATGGTTATATATATGGATATATATTTACACAGAATGGAGAAAGTATCTAAATTTACAGTCACTTATTAAAAAATAATCACAATTAGTTATCAAACTCTGAGTACTCCTACTCCTCTGTTGTGCCTAGGAGAACCACCACTCTAGGCTTAGTAGGCTACACTACTCCTCTCTTGTCAGTGTGTGTCACACTTGTGCCATTAATCGTTCACCTTCAACCTTCTTAGATTGAAAGCAGCCTCAATGAACAAGTTTGTTCAGGGGGAGCCTGAGTTAAAATGCAGTAGACCTAAAGCTTCCACTGCTAATAGCAAGATTCTGTGAATGTTCACCTCTGTTCATTGCTACACTTTATTGCTCTTCCGCGCAATGCATTATTGTTAAAATCCCTAGGGATGTTAATGTCAGAAACACCTTAACTACCAACTCAGAATGGCTTATACGGATACACTGTGTATAAGTGCAGCACCTTGTGTTTGAGGGCTTGTGAAATCAGCCCACAGGAAGGTCTTTGTTCACCTCCCCGTTTTGCAGCTGAACACAAGATTCTGGCTTCTCTGTGCTTCCATTTCCTCATCTGTAGAGCAGATAAATCTTCAAATGTCTGCTGTGAGAACTGCAGCTCCCTCTTGGTGCTGCTGTGGTTCAAAGGAGTAGCCTTTACCTGAAAAAGGAGTGAAAACATGCTTACAATAAAACCATGGAAGTGGTTACTTAAAAATGGGTAATTTCCTGATCCTTATTTCAAGATGTATTGCTCTAAGCCTGGTAAGAAGATCCTGACAAATAAGTTTTTGCCAATACCTGTGTTCAAAACAGTCTAAGCCTTGAGTGTAGTATGCAGCTTGTTGTGTTAAGACTTAGCTGGATTTGTCTTGTAGGTCTTTACAAGTCCAGTTGCTTGGGTGTGCACAAGAGGTTCAACCTCCCACAAACACTGCCTGAATTATGTGATGAGGTCTCTCCCTCCAAATGACCACACTTATTCTCAGTAGTCCAAGAAGTAAAGTGCACACCTCAGAATTAGCAGACTAATTTTGATTCCTCCCTTTGCTTACTTTGGACTTGATGTACTCACTGTTGTGTAACAGGATACTGTGAATCAGATTTTCCTCTTGAAATCCTTTCATTTCATATTAAATACTTAAATATTTATTAAAAAGACATAGAATCTGTCTTTCTGTGCAAAAAGTCCAGGCTATAAGTTTCTGTATTTTTTATACAGTAGAAAAACATTTGTCATTAATCACTTTGAGATACCCTACAACACAGTATGCTCTGGAGAACTGGTTTGTCTGGATTCAGATCCTGGCTTGAAGCAATAACTATGGGGGATTTGAATCTAGATATTCTCCTTGAATTTCACCTGTTATATTTCTATAAACTGCCCCTCTAGCCCCAGTTCCACATAAACCCAGATGAAAATTCTGACTGTGTTCTGAATAAAAGGAGAGTTCTCTTTCCAGGCCAGGTGCCTGGATCTTAAGACACGTTTTACATCTTATCTACCTCACTAGGTATATATCTTTTCAGCTATTCCACACACTATCTCCCTCAGCTGTATTATATTGGCTTTGTGAACTCATGTTCTTAATATCAGCTCTGAGATCTTTCTCCTACAGAGAAAAAGAACTTGTGTATTTCTGAGTCACCACTTCCAATGCAGAATTTCACAATCACAAGTGTAATGACAAACATACTTGTCTGTCTGTTACATTAGTTCCAGCATCTTTTTCATGTAGTTCTGCCAATGTAAAAATAGAGAAATGTGGGAAATACAGCCTAACATGGTTACTGTAAACATGCATTCTTTCACATAAATAAGAAAGAATATTTTCAGTAGTACAGCTGTTTGTTTGATTTTGGTGTATTAATCTCTGATATTAATCTCTGGGGCCTCATTTCTCAACTATAGATCACAAATATGATGGTTACAATGGCTCCCAGTATGTATCGAAAATACCAAGGTGTGACAATGATCAGTCTTCTTAACACAAGTTAAAAGATTGTGTCAGTGACTGCCGTGCCACTCAGTCCTGCTGAGATACTGCTAGGACACCTAAGGAAAAAGAAGTTGTAAGATGTTTGCTTCAGGAGCAACCTCAGTTTCCTTTTTTTTTTTTTTGGTGTATGCTTAGAATACAACAGGATCCCATTTAAAGTGATCCCCCCAAAAAGATCATGAATGCTGGCCTTTACAGGTGTAGAAGGAAGAAAAATAATTGAGGAGCATATGTGTTTAATTTGCTCATAAAGCAGCTATTTTCTTGTGCTATGCCAAGAAGACCCACCATGCTCTGTGAATCTTGAAAATACATTTTGTTCTTCTCATAGGTTCCACTGAATGTGTAGGAAGTCAGGAATCTGCAGCCATAGGTGTACAGAGTGACCAGAAATGGCTGAAGTTTTCCAGAAAGAAAAAATCCATCATTCACCAATATATAAAAAAGCTCTTTACTTGGTTATACTAAAGTCTTTTGGTTTCATTCTGGAAGCAAATCATCAAAAGGTAAAAATAAGATATACAAGGTTAGATAAAAAGACAATTGTCATGTATGATACTATCCTGTCTGGTAGAAAAACTTCTACTAGAGCCAGTTTGAAAGCTTCTGTATGTTTTCAACAGATACACTTAAAACAATGTGTTTGCTTGAGATTTCATACAGGAAGAAGCTTGGTTTTCAGCATAGATGTAGCTGCTACAGACGTCTTTGCTATTGGTTTAAGAGAAGCATGTGAAACAGACCTACATAAGTCCCTTATCAGACCATGCTCTCTGCCTACTCAGGCAGAAATGGGGATGTGGACAGCTTGGTGTGTGGCTACATTCTTCTTTGGAGCAAGTAAGGCATCAGCTGCGCCATGATACCTCTTCTGCTGTGGGGAGAATGTAGTTTACTTTTCTTACTGTGTTTATTTTTTGTTGTTGTTTTGTCTTATAGGAGCTAAAATAACCCAAACATCAAGTCTGGTACTGAAAGAAGATGGAGAAGCTACTCTGAAATGCAGTCAAAACGATAATCACAATTATATGTCCTGGTATCTGCAACAGCCAGGGAAGGGGCTGCAATTACTCTATTATTCCATCGGTGAAAATCAGGAAGCTGTGGGTGATACTCACACTGGATACAAAGCTAAGCGGTTAAATCTCTCAGACTTCTATTTAGATATTGTATCTGTGAAGATGAACCATTCAGCTGTCTATTTCTGTGCCAGCAGTTTGGACACAACACTTCAAAGTCACTTGCTTTCTTTACATAAACTCTTCTCTCCAGCACCTTCCCTCAGGAGGGAGCAGCTCTCAGCACAGGAAAATGGCATGTAGGCCAATAGCCTATTCAAAAACCGTATGTTGCTGAGGAGTTGGACTAGAAGAGGTAAAGAAGGTGCAGTTTAATTGCTGAACTCTTTCTGGATCACCTGTTGATTCTCTATCACATTAGAACAATCATTAAAGATTGTTAATCAAATCCAGACATAAAATGAAGGAAATGGAAACTGCCATCTACACATTGACAAATTATTGTCCCACAGACCATTTTCTTCCTGATGCAGAACAGTTAATTGAAATATCCATACATATAAGTCAGAAATACTTTGGAGACAATGATTTGTATGTGCATTCTAATGCCACTCTGGATATTATCATGCAGTGAAAGTCACAGTGATTTTCACTGTGCTTGGTAAGGTTACCCTAAACAGAAGAAATCAATAGAATTAAGACTGTCAAAAGTAATGAGGACAGGTCTGAACAAAATATGATATAAGAAAAGAAGCTAAGTAGAACTAACATGCTACAGATTGGCTTAAAATGGCAAAACAGCCATTACAGTGTTCGGTAAGTGTAGACACATTCCTGATAAGTTACAGGTGCATGGAGGCCATAAAGAGAGAGATGGCGTAAAGTAGTATGCAACTTAGAATGAATTCACATTCAAGAAAAAAACAGATTTCTGTTTATTCAGCTTACTGCCAGCTATATTCTGAAGCACGTGTTACATCTGTCCCTTTATTCCTCATACTTATGTTTTGTTACACACTGATAAGATGCAAGACAATCTATGTTCATTTGGTTTATTCCTTATTTGTGGATTAGTTGTGAGTTTTTTTTTTTTTTCTCCCAGGCAACTTGTTCAAAGACCCTAAGATGTTTTTGAATTTGAGCTAAGCCCTAAGCATCCATATTTTGAAGAAAAAAAAAAAGTAGAAGGATGAAGAAGCAGAATGTGAATGTAATTTTATCTACTGCAAGATTTCTTCCTGATGAAATATTTCATACCTGCCACAAAGAGTCTTATGGCTCCCACACACAAAGACTTACCAGTGTATTTCCAGTTAAAACACATAAAGCAGCACCCCTCTCCCAGGTAGTGGTGTTAATGCTTTTTTGAATGGACTGATCATAGCATGAGGTACTCGTTGGTGTAAGCATTAAATAATGATGTTATAACAACATGTCCTAAATTCTTAATGTAAGAAGAATAATCTGTTTCCACTCAGAGGTTAAAAAAAAAAAAAGTTGGAAAATCTTAAAGAAAGGACATAGAATGCAACCAATAAATAAATACAGACTCAGCATACACATTCTGACATTATTCTTATTCCAATTTGAATTATGTTAAATTATATTGTAAGTGCTTTAGGGCAAAGGAGTATTTATCAGCTGTCATAACATGTTGAACATAAATAAACACAACTTTCACACAGTTTTACCAAACTTGTTGAACCTTTATGACAAATTTTGTTATTGATTGCTAGGTCGCATTTCTTCATTGGGAAAGGAACTATTGTATTACATGTACATCCCCTGGTTTTTCACCAGATGAAAGAACCTTTATCTGAGTCATTTAAACACCAACTGACTGACTAGGGAGCAGCTTTGCGGGAAAGCAATTCAACATGAGTAAGCAGTGAGACTTTCAGCTAATTGAATGCTAATTACATTTTTGGTTGCATTAGCAAGAATGCAGTTAGTATGTTGAAGCACTTGCAGGGTTGTATTTGGAATACTACCTCTACTGTCCATACACCCCAACTCACCCTGTCCCAGCCCCCATGCAATGGAGATATCAACAAATTGGAGAGAGTCCAACCAAGGATCACTAAAATGGTCAGAAGATTGGAAAAGAAACATAAGAAGAGAGGCTCAGGAAATCAGTTTTGTTCAGCTTGGAGACAAGGACACTAAAGGATAGCTAATTGCATCTCTCTCCCCCCCCCACCCCCCCCCCACCCGAGTTGGTGTCTTAGAGGGGCACAGTGAAAGGATAGTGGTAAAAAAAATGCAGTAAGGGAAATTGATTAGACATAAAGAGCAAATGTTTTTCTTTAATGGTGCTTCAGCACTCAGTTTCTCAGAGAACGTATTAAATCTATGTCCTTGAGAATATCTGGAATTCAGCTGGACAAACCCTTGTACAACATGATCTAGCTTTCAAATTAGCTCTATTTTGAACAGGAATTCAGATTGAGAGACCTACTGAAGTCCTTTTCCATCATTTTTTTTCTACAAGTCAATGTTTTTTATCATCTTGTTTTGTTGTTTTGAGACACCTAGAAAACACGAGTTATTTTTTTTTATGTTGCTTGTATTTTTTTATTGTAGGTTGTTTATTGTTGTTGTTATTGTTTTAAATTTTAAAAGCAGGTCAGCAACCCTCCCCCACAAACCCACAAGTCTTTATTTTTTTTGGCATCGAATAACAGAAACTGCAGCTGCACATGCAAAAACATCTACAGACTTCAGTAGCAAGAAGATTGTGTGAGATAATGAGACCAAAAAAAAGAAACAAAAAAACCCCACAGCTTTCATAAGACCCATATATGTCACTATAGCTGTCCAACTGTAACTTGTTGAACAGACAGCTGTGCCCTATGCCTCATCCTGAGAGGCTGGGGTGGTGCTGCGGTAAGAGAGGCTGGTGAGTTAATGAAACGGTTCTTTTCTGAGTAAATGTCAAACCGCATCCTGTTTTGGCTAAAACTCAACTGCTGTTCCCTTAAAGAGATATTCAAACACGTTTAGTCACTTCATCTCTGAGGAGGACTTGCGGGTGTTGGTTGATGAAAAACTCTACATGAGACAGCAACGTGTGTTTGCAGCCTAGAAATCACAGAATGGCTTGAGTTGGAAGGGAGCTTAAAACTTCTGGTTCCAATCCCCCTGCCATTGGCAGGGACACCTTCCACTGGATCAGATTGCCCAAAGACCCATCCAACCTGGCCTTGAACACTTCCAGGAATGGAGCATCAACAGCTTCTCTGGGAAATCTGTTCCAGTGCCTAACCAAACTTATAGTGAAGAATTTCTTCCTGACGTATTCTACCCTCTTTTCAGTTTAAAACCATTACCACTGTCCTATCACTACAGTTCCTTATAAAAACATCCCTCTCCAGTTTTCTTGTGGCCCCCTTAGCTACTGGAAGGCCACTATAAGGTCTCCCCGGAATCTTCTCTTTCTAGACTGAACAACTCCAGATCTCTCCTGTCTTCATAGGAGAGGTGCTCCAGCCCTCTGATCTTCTTCATGGCCCTCCTCTGGACTCACTCCAACAGATCCATGTTGGGGACCTCAGACCTGAATGTAGTACTCTAGGTGGGGTATCACAAGAGCAGAGTAGAGAGGGAGAATCACCTCTCTTGACCTGCTAGCTACACTTCTTTTGACGCAGCCCAGGATACAGTTGACTTTCTGGGCTGCAAGTACACATCTCTGTGTCATGTTGAGTTTTTCATCAGCCAACACCCCAAAGTACTTCCACACAAGTTTGCTCTCGATTCATTCATCCCCCACTCTGTACTGATGTCTGGGATTGTGCTTTCTCTCTTGCCCCGCAAACCCTTCCCCCCCTCTCCCCCTACTTTCTCCTCTCCCTCACTCTCCTCCTCTCTCCCTCTCTCTTCCTCTGTCCCCATCCCAACTCTCTCCCTCTCCCTCTCCCTCTCCCTCTCCCTCTCCCTCTCCCTCTCCCTCTCCCTCTCCCTCTCCCTCTCCCTCTCCCTCTCCCTCTCCCTCTCCCTCTCCCCCCTTTCGTCCTCCCCTCCCTCCCCCCCTCCCCCCTTCCCTCCCACTCCCCCTTCCCCCTCCCTCCCTCCCTCCCTCCCTCCCTCCCTCCTTCCTTCCTTCCTTCCTTCCTTCCTTCCTTCCTTCCTTCCCCCCCAGGCTGAGATATAGAGACTTCCTTTTATGCCCTATGCAATTTAAATATACCATGAGAACATGATCTGGAGTACCACATTGCTCCAATAAGTAGAGGTCATCTTTGTTCAGTTGTATATTCTCCCTAGAGCGAATTGTATCCATTCAGTTCTTTGAGAACAGTAGAAATCAGTTGTGTCATCCTATCATAGCTTATAAAGGAAATTACAGAGAAGTTTATTAAAGATAGACTTTTATCAAAAGATAATTTGAAAACAAGCAAAAATAGAAGTATATAGCCAAATCGCTGTTCTCCTGCCTTTGTTAGTATAGAAGGCTGGTTCCTGAAGCAAATGAGGACTTGTGTTCAAAGATTTGAAGCTTGCATCATATGTCCGTCTTCCTCTTCAGGGCAAAGCATATCTAGAATATTTACTGCATAAAGAAGGAAAAGAGCAAGAGATTAAGGATGTGCCACTGAAATTACTGAAGTCCAAGCAATGTTTCTTATGTAAATTCTTTCTCTGAGAGAGAAAGGAAGAAAGGGACTAATCAAGTTTTCCACAGTTCAGTCTACAAATATTTAAATTCTTGCAATGGATAAAAGAACTAGGTGGTTTTGTTTACAACAACAAAAGGATTTAGAATACATTATGTATCTAGATGGAAAGTGATTATTTGTGTTTAAGTAATAAAGTTGATAGGAAGGAAGGAAGCAGGGAAGGAGGAGGGTAGAGATAGTGGGTAGAAGGGAGGAAGGAAAGGAAAAATGGAAGGAAGAACGGAAAGAAGGAAGGAAGGAAGGAAGGAAGGAAGGAAGGAAGGAAGGAAGGAAGGAAGGAAGGAAGGAAGGAAGGAAGGAGAGTTTTCAGGAAGGAAAAAACTTCAGAGGAAGTTTTCAACAATAAATCAATGCTGCTCACAAACATGGCTTTAAAGAACCATTACCTTTTTCCCCTTCCTGTTCCCCCATAGATTAAGTTCTCTTCCATTTTTTCTTGGAGTTATAGGTTTTTGTTTGTTTGTTTGTTTTCCTCCTTTGCTTTTCTTTGTCTATCCTACTGTTCTCTGTGTTGTTTCACACTTTAATTGCTCTTTATTCTTTTCTTTAAAGACACCATAGATTTTGGTAATATTTAATTCATTGCCTACCTCCCTGTCATCTTTCCCTCTTTTTGTCTGGAGACCTTCCCTCCATCCTCAATATTTTTTTCTCTTGAAAATGATGAGACACACAATATAATTTAGGAGAGGTGGGTTTGTATAAATATCAACTGCATGACCTCATTTTGCCCAGATGGGTCTCCTGTACAGTTAGAATGAATTAGGACAAATGTGTACAGAGTAAAAGAACTCTGTTCCTTACCTTGGACCTAAGCATCATCCCCGCTACAAATATCCCATACAAAATGCTCTTCAAAATGAGCATGATGTACAAAAACTTCCCAGCTGTAGCACTTCTTTGATAGTTTTCTGAAAAGTAGGAGAAAAAGAAGAAAATAAAAACCAACAGAGAAAACAAACTTTTTTACAAAACTTTCCTGGGCAAGGACATTATTATTTCAACCTGCTGATTAGGAAAACTTGTGCAATGCTCATTTGCACAAGTTATAACTTGGCTGCCCTTAGCTTAAATATCATCTTAATCATTAATTGTATTAGATTTCTCACATTCACAGTGGTGGGACTGATTAGGAGCTGATCTGAAGAAATAGAGTTTGGAAGCATCAAATGAAATTGTATTTGGAGTCTTTCACATGGGAATATAATTTATTCTGATTCTGCATTATATTTAAGGAGACGACATGCTGCAGAATGCCTTTGCTGTCAGTGACCTACCAAGTGTTCTGACTTCTCACTAGAAAATCAGCATCCAGCTTTATGCTATGAGCAGCTGTGCCACAGTGAGAGATATTTTTATGCCAAAATGTTGAGTTTTAGCAGCCAGTCTCATGGAATGTTTAATGAGAACAGACAGAATTGGATGTTCACACATATACAGTAGAACGTGAATGTATATGTCCACATATGTACTTGCATGTGTACACAGGCATAAACTACCATGCCTGACAGGAAAAACAATCACAGGACACACTGAGACACTTGTACACAGGACACATCTCTCATTGCACACATGAGCGTTTGTGTAAAGTAACAGACACTTTGTCAAGAGAATCAAAAATCAGTCATTTAGCTTACCTTTGAAAATAGTACAGCCTAAAAGCAGAAGGAAAGAAAAATAGGAGTTATTATTTGAGCAGTGATATATATCAGCTCACCTTTTGCTGTGTTTGTGCAATTATTTGTACAATGGAGGGTAGATGTGAGAATGAGAATGATACAGTTTTTAGCCAGTTTGAGGAAAAACAGAATAGAATGGATTCCTTTGACTGGTTTCAGTTTTCTGGGTACTGACAGATCTGAGTTAAGTGTACTAGAACTGCCAAGAAACATGCTTGCAGTGATGACTACTTGCCCTAGAGAAAGGAGCCTACAGAGGATGACACCCACACCCATATAAGTCTTACTCACCAGCATCACCATAGATGAATTTGTGTATTGATTCCTGTGTTTCATTCTTAAAAAAATTGGCAACACACTCAAAACGGTTCAAAGGGTTGAACCATTCTTGGGCTGAGATTCTCAGTCGGCTGGTCAGTGAATAAGTATTCGCATATGATGTGGAAGTCTCATCTGTCCCCACCCCTTCTGTCCTGTCAGCACCATTCACCTTCCAGACTAGATTGAGGTTGTCGGGGTAGAAACCAGAGGCCAGGCATACCAGTGTGGCCTTGCTCTTCTCTTGGATCTCTTGCTTTGATGGGGAAAAGATGACCACAGCTGGTGGTATGATTACATCATTCTTCTCTGAAACAGAAAGCAATACAGCCCAGAGCCTCCATTAATGACTTCACCATCACAATACAGCCCAGAGCCTCCATTAATGACTTCACCATCACACATGCAAATATCAAAGCATGGGTGTTTTTTGTTTATTTTGTTTCTTTGATTGGTTGGTTTTGTTTTGTTTTGTTTGTTTGTTTGTAGAAATATGTGTATGGGAAGCTGTATAGTGAATTCACAATTCAATTTGACTTACAACACTGAGTATGCAGGACCATGATCTTTGGGCTAAAAGACAAGTACACATACATTAGCTTATAATTGTCTTTCCAGTATTGTATGTACTAAATATGTCATGCTATATATGCCATTTGAGTCAAAATCAATAGGATATTTGAACAGAATATGGTATGAGGATTTTAAACATAAGTGTGCAGAGCAAGTACAAAATATTTTTTCTTACTATTGACCAAATAGCCAAGATACTAAAGATGAGATGTTAATTGAATACTACTACCAATAATAATAATTTAATTCTTTGTGCTAAACTAGACAATGAGCAGGCGTCAAAGTGAGCCTCTGCATTCACCTTCTGTTGGGTCTTTATGTCTCTGTGTATGTTTGTCTCCTCTCTCTCTGAGTCAAGATTTTTCTGAAATGTCTTGGCTTATTTCACCTTAAGTCCTCTTTCTCTTGTCTTACCGTTTTAAAAAGAAAAATAAAACAAAAAAAACTGAACTCCCCAGACCTATAATCTACAATTTTTTTTTAACCTACAAATTTTCCCAAAAGAATCAGGAGTGACAGTGTTTTCTTTCTTAGCAAAGAAATAGTAGGCTATGTTTTCTTACCTAAGCCAGACAGTTTAATTTCTGCCACAAAATGTTGCTTATATCCAAACCACAAGGACATAAAGCAGTAATAAATTCCCCACTTCCATCTATTGAGGAAAACTTGGATTTAAATTTTGAAGGCTTGATTCTGCACTAATGATACAACTTCCACTCTGCCTGTTGAGAAATACGTGGATTATATCCTTAGTGCTAAAAATAGTGCAAAGTGCAAGTTCATTATAGTATGAAAAAAAGCAAATGGGACTTCAACTGTGTTTCTCATGCCATTATCACAGGACTTGTCAGTTCCATCTTTTCTATTAAATGACTCTCTTATTTTTTTCTTGCATAAATCCATGGCAATGTGGAAATGGAGTTCGGAAAAACCGGACATGTCTAAATGTTAGACAAGAATTCTTTTTACCAAAAATCTACTTGCTTTTGTCTGACAATATAAATGCTTGAGTGTTATGGTTCTGTGTGTACATATCTGTAAAGATTTTCACTGATATAGAAACTTTCTCTGATAGACCCTCTTTAATTCAGACTCTTCCCATTTGTCTTTTCTTATGCCCTCATGGATGACACTATAGATTTATCTCCCTCATCAGCATTTACAATTTTTGCTGATGTTCTCTCTCAGACTCATTTGACTATTTCCTTCTCCTCTTTTTCTCTTTCCTCATCTCTCTGCTAGGAATCCTTCTGAAATCTGAATAGCCAGACATCAGGTAGACAGCCAGAAATATCATGGTAAAAATAACTTCAGCAACTCTAATTGGTGTGTCAGACGCCAGACTGAAACTAACAAAGGGAGGGTGGAATCTTGACTCTAGTGAAATTAGTGGAAGCTTTATCAGTCATTTCAATTAAACTAGCATTTTAACATTTTGATGCTTTTTTTTTTTTTTTTTTTTTTCCTGGATCCAATGGTATGGTTCAGGGTCAGCACCTAATTTGAGAAAATGCATTTTCCCACGTTTCCCATAGGTGGACATACATATAGGTCACGTCTCTTCCCCCTAAACTGGTCCTACCTTCCGAAAGTATAAATGCTGTCAATTAGGAAAGTCATAGATGTTAGCACTCTATCTGCAACTTTGAGCTGGTTTTCTCCAGCAATGTATTTTTCACCAGAGCTGGAGCAGGGTATGTTCATTCACTCACGCACTTTCATGTACCACCATTCCCCTCTAGTCTTAAATCTGTTGTGTTGCCTCTCTTTTCTCTCTATCTTTTCCTAGAGAATCACAGTTAAGATCACCAGATTTTACTGATTTAGTTCCCAACAAAAATTCTTTTTCATTTTATTTTAGAATCATAAAGGAATTATCTAGTGTTTGCTATATTTCTTTCTTTATTTATTACACGGAACTTTTAAGTGTATTCCTCCTCCAAAATGTACTCTCTGTCTTCGATAACACACTATCTTATTTTTGATCCAAAATGGCCACCCCCAAATCTCTCCTCCACTCACTCTTATAAAGCTCCACCATATCCACTCTGTAAGTCTATGTGTAAGCAATAGGTTGGTCAGAATTTTTTTCATAGGTTTGATAAATACAGTCACATTCACCAGATGTCCTTATATTCATCTTAATGTGTTCCAGTCAGAGATGGAATTATTTTTATATTCCATTCTGCTGTGCTTCCATAAAAATGGAACGGTTATATTTCATTCTAGTCTACATTAACTATAGAGTATCAATAATGAGACATTCTGAAAAGAGTATCCTTCATCTGAATCTACTGTGTTTCATCTTTGTTTACCTCCATTACACTCCTAGAATCTTGCTCCTTGCACAACATAAGTCACTTATGATTCCCACTTACCCAAAACTGTTACTTTTGTTCCTTCTCCAAAATACTGGGTATTGATAAAACACAGTTTCACAGTCTAATATCAAAACTACTCACTCCTGTCTTGCACTGCTGTCCAGTGATAAATGTGTTAAAGCTTCAGATATGATTTTTTTTTTTCACAGTAGTAGCCAAAGGTGTACTGAAAAGAAGGTGTATCAATTATCTGTATGGTAGTTGATCATTAAATATTTTTCATTGTTTTCTAATGATGATTTGGATCATAGCATATGAACAAGCACTCATTTCTCTGTCATTAATAAACCATTAATAAAACAATTTATTGTCTACTGCTGTACTGTGATATCAATATATCCTCACACTTTTTAGGAATTATGATGCATAATGCAAATCCATCCTCCTTTTGGATACATTCTCACTTTCCTTCCAACTTCCATGTCTTTTGCTAGTTCCTTATGAATACATGTACATCCCTCCCAATTCTTCCATCCTTTTCTTTCATGGACACACATTCTATTTGGATATGACAATGGGAGATAGACTGTAGGGATAAGAAGAAATCATAAGGATTGGTTCATTCTGCAGGTATCCTAATTCTGTGGAAAAAACTTGGTCAGGAATATAGTTCATTTCTAGTAGAAGACAGCCAGTAGACTCATCGAACCCTGGATAGTCTTTGGGACTTCTGCATTTCAAAGGTAGAATATGTTCTTCCAGAATACACATACTTACAAGTCAGTCTTATCTGACTTGAGGTATCTTCTTTGATTGTCTCTTCCTTCTGACTCCACTTTCTTCCATTAATCTTGCTTGCTTGCTAGCTTACTTGCTAGGTTTATTAATCTGACAATATAATATCAACACATCCAATTCCCCGGGCAAATTTAATAGCAATGAATTGTTTAATTTGCCCCCCTCTTCCTCACAATCCCTGCTATATCCCTCTTTCTTGACCTGTCTTTCCTGAAACATCTTTCCAGCCTTCCTAGTGAGGCTCTGCTGATTCAAACCCTTCTGTTACACTTCTTTTCTTACCTAGAACAGTGAGCCATGTTCCTTCTTCAAAATATGGTATTGTTGCTGACCTTTACATGAAAATGTCTGAGGAGCTTGCCCTGCCTTTCTCCTCCTTATTGGCACAGTTTTCTATTTCCTAGTCCTTCATACTCAGAAAAGCCACCACTGGAACTGTTATACAAGCCACTGGAGATACAGTATGCTACTTCCGAAAGTAAAGTCTACAGCATTAAAATACTAGGACCATGGGGAAAGTCCTGTCCATTCTTCCCTTGCAGTCACTTACTACCTTTACTTCCCTTTCTTTCAAGCCTAACCAAAAAAAAAAAAAATCATTTAAGCTGTACTGGAGTTAGTCACTATCTTCCCTATTAACCTACAAAGACTTGCCTTTAGACAAGGAATTTATCAAACCCCTGACTTTAAGTGTCCCAAACAATAACCAAGAACTCTTTCTTTTTTCTTTTTTCTTTTCTTTTCTTCTTTTCTTTTCTTTTCTTTTCTTTTCTTTTCTTTTCTTTTCTTTTCGGTTCTGTTCTTGTGTTTTCTTTTCTTTTCTTTTCTTTTCTTTTCTTTTCTTTTTTCTTTTCTTTTCTTTTCTTTTCTTTTCTTTTCTTTTCTTTTCTTTTCTTTTCTTTTCTTTTCTTTTCTTTTCTTTTCTTTTCTTTTCTTTTCTTTTCTTTTCTTTTCTTTTCTTTTCTTTTCTTCTCCTCCCCTCCCCTCTCCTCTCCTCTCCTCTCCTCTCCTCTCCTCTTCTCTTCTCTTCTCTTCTCTTCTCAGGTTATCTTTTTTGTTATCAGGTGCTTAACCTACAAAATCTGTTTTCTCCTCTCTCACAATTAATGTTTGTCCTGGTCTTTAAATACTTCATCAACCCTCCTCCTCCTCATAAATTATATTAATAGAGCACTAGTTTGTCCCTTAATCTATCTTTCAATTCCTGAACAGAGTATTAGTGCCTTTATCTGCAATTTATCTCAGTTAATGAGTTTTACTTCAAGAATAAAAACAGTCCAGTAAATTCTGGACTTAATCTTCTACTTTCTCCTAAGGGCTTCCCCCCTCATACTTTCCTGCCTGTGTTTCTGTTTGCTTTTATTCTTTTTTAAATTATTAATTTTTGTATATATATTTCTTCGACTTTCTCAAGAGAAAAAAAAAATTACCTAGGAACACCTTTCACAATTATCAGTGCAAATGTGGCAAAAATTACTTATGAGCTAGCAACTGTAGGTGTAAGATTGATCACCACTCTCACTGGTACATAGAATAACTTAAACATACTTTTTTAAAATAGAAAATTATGATTTAAACAAACAAACAAAAATGCTGAAAGACAAAATTCTTCTAAGCAGTTCCGGCTTTCCTTTCTTTTATTTTAAACATACCTTCTAAACAACATTTTCTTACTTGTAACAATCTGCCTGGTCCCTGCTCTAAATTGCAATGGCTCTGGGTAAGCAGAGCTAGAAATTTTTGCTAATAATTATTGATAAAAACTTGAAGGTGGAAGTCCAAATGGCTATGATTGTTATTCTTCATCATCTGAGTCAGTGTGAAAGAGAAATCAGCTCAGATTTCCTCTCTTGGTGGAGAAATAAATGCTAAGACTTGTGACATTACAATGTTTAGTAGGTGATAATAAAAAGGCCTCCTTTTGTTCATGCCTTGTGAATTTAACACCCATAAAGGCATTTTTGTAAAAAGCAGTTTCACAGAAAACCGTTCCTTTGGATTGGAACTATCATGAGACTACATAAGTAACATCTGTAATCAGAGCACCAAACAAACCTCTTTCTTCAATATGATATTTTCTCCTGTTTCAAAGTGTTTTCAGGAGATGAAGGAAGTGACAAGCCCATTTCATGGGCTCTATGCCTATCTTTCCAGTAGTACCTATATATATATATATTTTGTGACAATGACATTAAAAAATATATGCCAATTACACTAATATCTGTCATCAAATCCTTTTCAAATAACAAGAATAACAAATGCATTAACTGACAGGACTTTTAATCTATTCACCATATCAATTCACTTTTCTTACCTACCACAACAAACCTGGTGCAATCACCAAATTAAACTCCAGTGTAAGAACACAGTGATAGAATCAGCAGCTACCATCCCTCTCCTGAAAGGGTATCAGTTCTCATCTAGCTAGTGTTCTGTTCCTAGCTCTACCACGCTAGAATCCTGCATCTACTTTGGCTAGAAGTCAGCACATTTTTTTATTAGCAGTTATTTGAACATTTGCTTAGATGACGGATAAGAGAAATGGAAGAAAGCTCCTCCTTCACACCCATTACACAGGCAAACACAGTAGAAAATGTTCTAAAGCTTTGCCACTTGCTGATTTGGCTGTACTTGTTTTAAACAGGAATGCAAAAATGTCAAAATAATTGTGTTGGTCATATTGAAAGGTTCCACTAAACTAACACCGTATCTCTGCATTCATAAAGAATAAATGTCAAGTGAAGACCATAGGACTAATGAAGGCATGTAGAAGTTACTTTCCTAAAACGCTTTTATCTCCAGCACTTTTCACTTCAGGTACTACAGGAAAATTGAAGGATCATTTATAGTTTTGTCCTACATTAACCTACATGATCTCACACCAGATCCACATAAACATTTAGTTTACAAATATGCTTAGTAATACAAACTTCTTTTTCTCCATTATGTCAGCAGACACAGATTTAACAATTACTCTTAACTGCCTTTTGCCAAGATAATCAAACCTTTATCACCTTTTATTGGTTGTTCCAGAATTCTATTCTGTAATGAATTAATATCCTAGAGTAACAAACAAAGGGACAAAAGAAACTTACCAAGCACTGTCAGCTGAGTGCCCTTTCCAAACTGTAGTGGTGAGTTTGCACAGTATTTTGGAGTACCACTACAAAGTGCCACTAAAAGCTATCAACTGCACATAAAACTTATGAAGTATCAGGATATATCATAACTTTTGTTAGATCAGACAATGAAGGGACCATTATGCTGTCATTTGTGTTAGAAAAATACTATACTTTTTCTGAAAAATGTGTTGAAATAGGTTGAATATTACTTCTGGAGATACTGTATCTAGTGAACCCAGCCTCTCTAGGAAGTAACTCTTTCCACCTCTGTATTCTACTTCTCAGTTTCAGAATTCAATCTGAGAAAACTTTTGTAAATTAGAGCAGAAACAGTGAATCTATCTTCTTTCTGCCATCACTAAGCTGTGCTAATGAAGACTTGAGTTTCTGTAACTCACCCATTTGCCCATTCTGCACTTAGTTTGCCTGTCTTCCCCCCCGCCCAATCTTCATACAACTCTTCAATTTTCTCTTACAAAAAACTCCACTGTCATGGATTTGTTAAAAGTACAGGCTTCTTTTCCTTACCTAGTACCGTTACGTGGGTCCCAGGACCAAACTCAACTGAATATGTATCACGGTACTACAGAGGCTCTCTCAAAATATGCCCCTCCCCATAACAAAAAGGGGACAGAGTAATATGACTACACCATGTGAAAAATCCAGAGAGGAGACAGAGACTGAGGCTAGCAGGAGAACGTGCAAGAATGCTAATAGAGCTAACAAGTAGGCCACAGAATCTGCTTCCCAGAAAGAAGTGATATAAATGCTGTTTTGTTGGAAACTGAAAACTAGACTGGACAACATCTGAAGGAGTATCCTGTTGGATATGTTGTCAAAAGGATGATGTGGGATTGGGAGGTAGATGTAGGCCTTCTTGTGGCCTCCTTCCTAGGAGACACTTACCTGATTTGGTACTTTTTCCCAGCAGGAGCAGTGCTCATAAGCCTGTCAAAATTACATTTTTCTTTCTTTTTTTTTTTTTTTTTCCTCATGATAATATTGTATTCATTTTTCCTCAAGCCCCAGCCTGACAGAATCTTCCAGGACCTCATGGGAGAGCAGAAAGACATTGCATGAAGCAGTATGGTTCCCATGTGGCTATTTATTAATGACCACAAACCTACTGATTTCTGTACAGAGGATGTCCTGTTTGAGACTGTCCTGTCATGTTGGAAATATCTACAGATCACTGATGGACTGAGCAAAATGTTTTTTTTCTACTTACAAAGTCTTCAACGACGTCTAGACTACAAACCCTCCCACGTGAAGAAAAACAGGAACATTGCCAGGATTTCATTACAAGATAAAAAAAATATGTGGGTGACTTCTGGGTATAAAGAGGAGAGAATTCATTATGTTTTGTCTACCTGTTCTTGCTGGGTGTACTTGGGAGCTTCAGAGTTTATCCCTTCTTAGGGAGGGTTTCTGTAAAGGCCTCCCAGAGGAAAGCATCGCTCTCCTATCAGTGTTCTTGCAATGACTGATTTTGATGCTTCCCTCAGCTCCACTCTCAGTGACCAAGGACAAATTTTAGAAAATGCTAAAGTCTGTGCTTACACTGACTGGACTATAGAAAATGGATGGTCTTGACTGTGTGATCGTATTACAAAGATATCTGGGGAGAATAAAGTGCCTCCGTCCCCCTGTATGCAGAGCTGTACTATGCTATTTGACTCCTCCAACACATTACCACACATCAACCCAGTCCTGTATATATATCTGATGACAAACAGGAAAGGGAGATGGCTGTGATAGGTTGAGAACTAGGAAGACACAGACATGGGTATGAGCACACCACAGAGATGCTAAACGCTAGTAGGAAGGTAAACAGCACAAGTGCAGTGAAAAAAGATGAGTGCAAACTTGTTGTCATGGGATAATTTAGGGGAAAGATAGTTACAAAAAGAAAACACCACCACCACAACCAAATGCCGTAGTTTCTAAAATACATTTACTAATATATTAGGCTGGGTATAGTGGGTGGATAGCAGTTTTTATTCTAAGATTTCTGGCACACACACAGACACAGAATACACCAAATACATCAATCAAGCCCTCCATAAAAGCTGTGGCCAGCACCCTGGACGTGGGTAAACATAACACTCACTCCAACTGGTCAATGGGTCTAAGTCCAAGCTGATCACCAGGCTTACAATGCGCACCTCAAGTTGTCTTCTACAGTGTTGGACATCATTAATGTTTTTGCCTAGAAGAGATCTCGTCTCAACTATTTACTGTTCTTTGCCTTAGATGGCTGGCATAAGTCAGCATTGGCCTTCCTAGTCATGTCACACCAGACTGACCTCTTTGACTTTATCCATATTTGAAGCCAATTAACAATTGTTACCTGTTACAATCACCTTCTAGCTTCCCACCATGTATATAACAAAGATGAAAACCTTTTAACAGTTTTGGAGGATGCAGTCTGGAACTCTCCCCCATCCCAGTGATCTGTGTTTCATTTCTCTGTACTGCGTAGAATCATGTAATGAATGAGAACAGGGCAAATGTAGTCAAAGCCTCATTTTGTCTGAGCGGTACTTTCAGGCAGGTTTCACTTTGATACTCTCTGTCAAGGCCTGAGTGTGCCAATAGCCATAATGTACCTGATCACCCTCACCTGGGACCTCTCTCCATGAGCCCAGGATCTCCATTTGAGCTTGGACCTGGGCCTTCAATTCTTGCCTGAGCCATGTTTTAAGTGTACCTGTATCCATCCTACTCAGTCGACCTTGGACCTTTGTTGTAGGTAGCTTGTTTTCTAGATGGACCTCTCATATGCACACTGTAGCTTGTCTCCAGTCATGTCTTTGGTCCTGTCTCTTGGACAGACCAGCACCATGAGGCCATACACCATGAGACCATGCAGCAGCAATGTGGCCTTATGGCAAAGAATCACAGAATCATAGAATCACAGAATCATCTAGGTTGGAAGAGACCTCCAAGGTCACCTAGTCCAACCTCTGCCCTAACACTAAGAAGTCCTCCACTAAACCATATCACTAAGCTCTACATCTAAATGTCTTTTAAAGACCTCCAGGGATGGTGACTCAACACTTCCCTGGGCAGCCTATTCCAATGCCTAACAACCGTTTCAGTAAAGAAATTCTTCCTAATATCCAACCTAAATGTCCCCTGGCGCAACTTTAGCCCATTCCCCCTCATCCTGTCATCAGGTACATGGGAGAATAGACCAACCCCCACCTCACTGCAGCCTCCTTTAAGGTGTCTATAGAGAGCGATAAGGTCACCCCTGAGCCTCCTCTTTTCCAGGCTGAACAATCCCAGCTCCCTCAGCCACTGCTCATAAGACTTGTTCTCCGGACCCCTCACCAGCTTTGTTGCCCTTCTCTGGACTTGCTTGAGTACCTCGATGTCCTTCCTGTAGCGAGGGGCCCAAAACTGAACACAGTACTCGAGGTGCGGCCTCACCAGAGCCGAGTACAGGGGGACAATCACCTCCCTAGGCCTGCTGGCCACACTACTTCTTACACAAGCCAGGATTCTGTTAGCCTTCTTGGCCACCTGAGCACACTGCTGGATCATATTCAGCCGACTATCAACCAATACTCCCAGGTCTTTCTCTGCCAGGCAGCTTTCCAGCCACTCATCTCTCAGCCTGTAGCGCTGCTTGCGGTTGTTGCACCCCAGGTGCAGGACCCAGCACTTGGCCTTGTTGAACTTCATACAGTTGGCCTCAGCCCATCGGTCCAGCCTAAAGAAAGTTAATTGTGTCCTGGTCTGCCATAGGAGTGTTGCCAATAGGTTGAAAGAGGTGATCTTTCCCTCTACATAGCTCTGGTGAGGCCACATCTGAACTGCTGTGTCCATTTCTGGGTTCCATTGTACAAGAAAGATGTGGAAATATTGAAGAGAGTCAAGTGAAGAGCCACTAACATGATTAAGAAACTGCTAAGTCTGAGGGAGCTGTGACTGTTTAGACTGGAGAATAGAAGACTAAGGGGGGAATCTCACCAATGTACATGAGTATATGTGGTATGGTTTTAAGAAGACAGAGTCAGGCTTTCTTCAGTGGTACTGAAAGAGAAACAAGCTGCTGGTATTTAAGGTAGCTATTGTTTGACTTAAGTAAATTTAGTGAAGTCCTGGGCCACTGTATGAGCTCTGTGTAACCTGAACCTGGTATATAGTGGTGATCGAGCAACAGTGACCAGCATTGTTTGGGGTGGGGGTGGCACTGATGGGGTGGGGTGGGGGTGGTGAGGAGGAGAGGATGTGCTGACCAAGGATGGCGCCAGATGAGAGCCTTCCCCAGAAGGTAACAGAAGTCATGCTGCTTTGAGAGATAGCAGAAGCCATCCTGCCCTGCAACAAACTGCAAATCTGAAGGAACATAACAAGCATGTGTCAAATACAGATTGGACTATAGCAGATGAAGTGAAGACTGTACATGTATAAGAATCAAGGGAAAGCTTTGAGTGGGGTCCCTCCTTGGAGGCACACAGTTTGAGCTGATGTAATGGGAACCATTAAATTCTCACTGCTTTAAATAAGAGTTGACTCTCAGTGAATTCTAGTTGTCTGGGGAGACCCATTCTGCTAGGGGAAACAAGGGGATCCCCTAACAGGTAGCCAGTGACAAGACAAGAGGCAATGGGCACAAACTGAAACACGGGAGGATCTTCATGAACATCAGGAAACACTTATTTTTTTACTATGACTGAACACTGGAGTGGGTTGCACATAGAAGTTGTGGAGTCTCACTCCTTAGAGATGTTCATAAGCCACCTGGACATGGTCTTGGGCAACCTGCTGTAAGTGATCATGCTTGAACAAGGGAGTTAGACCATAAGATCTCCGGAGATCTCTTCCAACCTCAACCATTTTGTGATTCTGTGAACCCACATTGTAGCCTTCTTTCCAGTCCTGTCTGTGGAGTACAGCCCATTCTAGTCTTCTTTTGCTGCTGACTGGACATCCTGGATGTATTCATCCTGGTTCACTGCTTACTGTGTTCAGCTGCTGTGGGACTGCGCCCTGGTTAGTGAAGCCACTGTTCATGTTGTATTCACCCTTGGCTCCTGGCTTCCCTTTCCCACTGGCCCTTGCTGCTCTTTGTCATTTTCTCAGAAGACTATACATAACTAATAACACTTAGACATATTCATACAGTTTCTCCTCATAGTAGTCTCCAGGTGAAAGACACAGAAACCAAACCTACAGAATAATGAGGGACTTCAGCAGGTAATGAAGACACTCAGGAAGTCTTAGCTGGCATGATGGAGAAGTGACTCAGTATGAGCTTCAAGCATGATCTGTAGTAGGAATTTGCAAGCCTTGGATGCAAAAGCAAGCAATAGAATGTAAGATACGGGAGACTGTTTTACAGTGCAAAAACACAATAATCTGTCTGAGAAGAACATAACATGAATTAATATCAGGGAGTTGGACATCTCCAGACAGAAATAAAGTAGATCTACCCAAAAGTGGAGGTGAAAAGCTACTACAACATTACTGAGAAGGGAAGGTCTTTCACTATAATTAAAACCAATTAAATGATAATTATATTAGATGATAGTTAAGTGGTCCTTTTAAGACTTCTGACAAATGCTTATGCTCATGAATAAGGTGGCTTTGAAATTAGTTTCCAAACTGGTTTTGTTATATGGCTTGACTTGTTCATACCTGATGCTGGCAGCCTGAAATCAATTCATGGTTTAACTTTTACAAGAAAAGCGAGAATTTATCCATTTTATTCTTTTGCCCAACTCTGTTGGTTGGAGAAAACAAAGAAGAGGTGCTCTTTCATTTCACCTTTGGTTATTCTATACTCTGGACTTGTTGGGTCTCCTTCAACACTGAAAAGAATGACCTGAACTATGTACAGCTCATTCAGATGCTAAGTGATTAACATAGGGTATAGACAAAGATCAGGAGCTCTCTATACCTGCTCATCCTTCTCCTCAGGAGTGTTTCTGACATGCCCCAAAGGGGCAATTCTTTTGGGGCCAGATTCACCAATCTGGACAACTTTCTTTTCATTATGAAGATACCACAAGATGGAGATGAACAGTACTCTTGACCATTGGGAGTGTGAATAACTTTTTCCTTGCTTTTTAAACTCTGTTCATCAATAGCTCTGGTCTGTTTCTTTCAGTCTTCCTCTTCTCAGGCGGGTATATTTTGATAGTAGTAGTCAAGCTTTCATTCTCACAGCCTTCCCTCCTCTCTCACATGATACCATCATCCATTTTCGTCATACAATACTGCATGCAGTAGAACAGTGTGTTTATCCTCTAGAAATACAAAAATACTACCATCATCCTAATCACATATCAGGGTGGGTGTGAGGAAGGATGTAGGAGGACATTATGAAGAGTCTTATGAGTGTTAAACAGGAGTACACAGTAGATGGAGTACCGTTCATGCATGTCCTGTGAGTGTTTAACTTTCTGCAGGAGTTAAATACACATATTTGGAATTTTCTTGTTTTCCTGTCCTGAAATAAATGTAAACTTTCTTTTGCCCAGGTAAGTGTCTTAAGTTAATTTTCTTGCATTTACCCTTAACTTATCTTCTGTAATACGAGGGAAAGAGAAACTCGTTTTTTATCACCTGTTTAGTCCTTGGTTTCTATAATGAGAAGGGCAGCAGTTAGTCCCTTCTGTATCAGCAGTGAGGGTTTCATTTCATAATAAAAAGGTCAAAATAATGGTCTGAATGTGAGACCTGTGTTGGTGTGCAAATGCTTCCATACTTCACAGCTGGCTACATGTGGTATTGCAGGCAATACCAAAAAAATTACGAAAAACTTTTTTTTTTTTCTTCTTTGGCCCCCAGTAAATTTATGATTGTCAAATCACAGGAATACCCCTTCTACCTCAACCCCCATTTTTCTTTTCTTCATTTAGACTGAGGTTGGATCCATCTTCTCAATTTATGAACTGCTGTAGCACAAAAACTGTTGACAAAGAAGGGATGAAGCATAGGAAGACTGTTAACACAAAATGTACCACTGGCCATCTAAATACTGCTGTGCATGGGTTGATGATGTCCTAGGTGTTCTAAGATGAAAGAGAGAATACTCTAGGAGGGAATGGTAAGTTCCAGTTATTTTATTTGGGGTTACTGAATCCAACAGAAAAAAGGCTGCTCCAGCCTCATTCTGTGTCCCTCTGGCTGATCAGCATAAAGGTCTGATCAGGAGGGATATACAGGATGGATCCCTCCATTAGCTGGCCTTAGACATTCTGTTTGTCTAGGAGCTGGGCCCAGATCCTTGGGCTCCTCACATCCTCACATGCTGGTAGCTGGACATTTGAGCCCCTGAGGCCTGCAGTCCCACTCCACTCCTTGGTACAGACACTTGGTACAGATACTAACCTCCAGTTACCCCACACACCTGCACACATACTGGGACCTACACATATGTACTATGCATCTTCCAGCAACTTGACTTAGACATGCAGTCTGTTTGGTATCCCCTCTCCCAGTCACTGGACTGGGCTGTGCAAGCTTTTGAAGCTTGGAGTCCACTCCAGTTGCTGCTATACAGTAGCAGCGGTGGATGAGCCTTCTAATATTCTCATAAGAGATAGACTGTTTCTCTCAGGACTGTCTGTGAATGTTTTTTAATGTGAGTTCCTCACAATACTACAGGTCACTGGAACTCGTGGTGTAGGAAGCTATTGCTACAAAAAAATCAAACTAAAAAAAAAATAATCAATTCAAGCTTCTCAAATGGAATGAAGATAAAACTTTATTCCCAATTCAAGGAGCTGATGCAACTTGATGGAACTCTCTAATCAACAAGAAGGTGTTTTAAAGCTATGACAGAGATATTTTTGGATGTCCATGGAAAACCCACCAGTGATTACAACAAATTAGAAAGAACAGGAGGGAACAGAGAAACACAAGAAACAAGATCTTAGACAGAAGCCTGGATCCTTTATACAGTAAAAAATTGAATTTGCTTTGGTCCTGCTGATGCAATGGAGAGGGTTATTCATTCATTCTGTGTACAGTGTGCCACCAGCCTAAATGAAAACAAAACAGAATTAACAAACAAGCAAAAGCCACAAATACAACAATCTAGGAAATAGTAGACCACATATATCAGTGTCTAAACTGTTGTGTTTCCTGAGAATATTAACAAAAATGAGCATGTTGTAGCTCTCGGTTTTCACCCTTTCTTTGTAGCAAGAAAGTATCTTAACCTCTACATATTATTTTCTTACATCCTGACCTAATAGTTTTACACACAGATTTTCGCAGATCGTTGTGACCCAGTAAAGTACAAACCTACTTCCTCAAGCAGCCTTCACAAAGGAGACAAAAAAGTCTTGAAAATAATTGAGGTTCTGTTCATACTCACTCTCAGCTCTGTCAGGTCCCTTTTCAAACATACCTCCCAGTCCTGTTTTTAAAGGAACAAATGCTGAGACTTCTACTACTCTTACTGGAATTATCTGCTAGGTGTATGAGAAGCTTATGGATAAAAAGTATTTCGTGGCAGTTACTAGCTACTTAAACTTCTCCCACTTCTTCAGATTTATCCCATTCATTGCACATATCTCCTCAAAACCCCTGTTTATTACTTTTACTGCAGCCATGTGTCTCTTTTCAGTGCTTATAGAAAAGTATGATATATATGATATTTCCTTTTTTTACCTTCTGGATAAGTTGTGCATAATTATTCTTCTCTTTTTCCATGTGTTTAAAGAGTATTTCCAGAAGGAATTGCTCTGCTAGATAGCACTGATTTTGTTTGAGATGTGGAAAAACAGTAATAGAAAATTCATCACTTGCGATTTTTCAAACTAGGCAGGACATAGCTCTGCAGAGCATATGGAGAACACCCCACGCCTGAGAGTAGGTTTTGTCTTATGCTTGTACTAGTGAACAAAATCATCCTGGAAGTGATACACAAGCCTACCTTGGCTGTCAACATCAGAGTGCACACCAAAATAGCATACAAGAAGGCTTTCCCACAGAGAATGAGGTAAGTGAGCTTCAGAGAATTTCCATGCAGCATGTAGAACTCTGCAAACCAAATATCATTGGTGTATTGAATTATCATCAACAGGAGAGACTGGATCTAATGTAGCTTTAATCAAATAAGAATTCTTGAAATCTTTAACTAAGCAAAGCAAAGGAACTAGAGCCAAATAAATAGCTATGTTAACACCTGTGATAGCACAGGAGATGAAAGAATATTGTGATTCAAAGAACCATAGGAGAAAATGACCCTAGAAAAGACATAGATTGGCTTTATTCTAAAAGAGTATGTCCTAATTGGGAACATTTAACCTTTGTGTTACCACACTTGCTGAAAAACTAGGGTGGTCTTGTTAATCACCCTTAGGAACTGGAATTAAGCTGAATCGCAAGATACAATTTTTTTCACTCATTCTTTTCAGTGGCCTTGTGAATGCTGATATATAAGCAAAGTTTTACTTAGTCCAGAATAACCTGGAATCTACCCTTTCATTCTTACATCTTTTTCACTCTCAAGATACCGTGGTAGTGTTGAGAGACCAGCCTGATTTCATTTCAGCCTTCAGATACTTGAAGCAGTAAAGAAGTTGGTCAAAATCAAGAATATGTAATTACGAATACATAGAGCAAATAATCATAATTATTTGTACGGATATCTTCACAGTTTGATGGAAAGCTGTGACTTTTAATAAGAAACATTCTGAATTCAATAATAGGAAATATTAAGAATTCTGGGGTTATAATTTTGAGGTCATAATCACTTGGCTAACTATGATTTCTTTTCTTTCAGGGATTATTTTTCTTCTAGGAAAAAGATAAGCAAGCAGCTTCCCAATAGAAAGCAACATTGAGGACTGGAGAAGATAAAAAGAGCAAATGACAGTACAAGAAAGTTCCACTGTTTCTTGTACCATTTCAAAAGGTAAACATAAAGAAGAGCTAAAAAACCAGCTATGTACAACATGCAGGTCCAGCCATTCCTGAGTCTTTTTTTTTTTTTTTTTTTTTTTTTTAATCTGACATTCATGCTGTTTAGGTGTAGAAGTATAAGTTATTCTTTTATTGGAAAAAAATATATATATGTCTTGTACCCCTTGTACGTAACATCAGTAAAACTGGAATTGAAATAAATGCAGATATTTTTTTGCTTGTGAGGAGACACACATACCTTCAGTAAGCGCACATCCTGAAAGGCAAAAATGAATTGAAAGTTACAGTTCTCTTCAATGTGAATATAGCACAAATTTTAGAAGTTTAATTTCACAATATTTATTTTACTATACTATATATTTTACATCAGTATATATTTAGTACAGTAAATATATAAATACAGTATAAAATATAAATATAGTATATATTATATCATAATAAACATTTTACTATATATTTACACTAAGAAAATCTGAAGAAACCTTTGAAAATCTATAGATATATAATGATAATAATAGAAACACAGGTCTGGGAATATGGAAATAGGTACACATTTACATATAATTTGTGCCATGAACACACCACTGTACATAGAAATAAGTAACCCACAGCCTTTTTCCTCCTTTAAGTGATTTCTAGTTTGTACACCATGATGATGATACTCTTTTATTTTTATTTTTTTACTTACCAGCATCACCATAGATGAATTTGTGTATTGATTCCTGTGTTTCATTCTTAAAAAAATTGGCAACACACTCAAAACGATTCAAAGGGTTGAACCATTCTTGGGCTGAGATTCTCAGTCGGCTGGTCAGTGAATAAGTATTCGCATATGATGTGGAAGTCTCATCTGTCCCCACCCCTTCTGTCCTGTCAGCACCATTCACCTTCCAGACTAGATTGAGGTTGTCGGGGTAGAAACCAGAGGCCAGGCATACCAGTGTGGCCTTGCTCTTCTCTTGGATCTCTTGCTTTGATGGGGAAAAGATGGCCACAGCTGGTGGTATGATTACATCATTCTTCTCTGAAACAGAAAGCAATACAGCCCAGAACCTCCATTATTGTTTTCAGCCAGGAAACTCCTGTAACTGTGCATCATATTTGTGCTGTGTGACTCCTGGTATGTCTGGCCGTTTAACAAATGCCTATTAGACATATAATTATTTGTTAGACAGATAGACGTCAAGAAACTGTAAAAATTCACTCATTGCACAGAAATATAAAAGGCCTGGCTACAGAAATGGAGCACTGTTTGTATTTCTGGTGTTGTCCCTGTCAGAAGAACAGGAAAGCTTATAAGAAGCTGAGCAAACAAAGTAAAGTACCCAAAAGGTCTGTATTTGTAGTAACAGACAAAAGCCTGTGTTGTAAGGCACAAGCATCTTTAGCTGACTGCAGCACATTCCTGGAGTTGTAGTAAGACAGGACTGTTATTGCAGTGTTCAGAATTATATTTCCATGTGATACCCTAATTGGAGCCCCAGCTGAGGGGCGACCTGAAAAGAAAGAGATAATCTTTCTCACTATCTGAAGTGAATAACTCTTTAGGTAGGTAACCTGAGCCTGCCTGGGGTGAGTTTAGCTCTAGATCTTTACTTGCCATCCTTTTTTAAGACTACCAAATATCTCTTTATGTTATTTATTATTTAGGTTATCCTGGGTATGAGAAAACCTCACCTTAGACTTTTCAAAGTAAAGTGAGAATCTATACACTCAGAAAACGAAAGATATTCCATGTCCTAGAGCATTTAATATTTTTAGTCTCAAGACTGTTTAAGACATTTAATCTTACATATATATATATATACATATAAAATATGCAGATATATGTATATCTTATACGTATATCTACAGTCAGAAGAGATGTACAAGGTAACAATGAGACGCTATTCAGAAACTAGGCAGTGACTCTAAAAGCCACCTTTTTATATTTTTTTATATTTGTTATATATTTTACTAGAGTTCCTTTCTTTTATTAAGCTTGATAATTCTGCCAGGTCTGCAGAGTGCACATGGAAACAGAAATTCAGAAAGAACTATGAAGCCAGATAAAGAGTAAACTTTTAGTTTTTCCTTATGATAGAATTAACAGAGATGTGGCCAGCAGTTCTAGGGAGGTGACTGTCCCTCTCTGCTCTGCCCTTGTGAGGCCCTACTTGGAATACTGTGTCCAGGTCTGGGGCCCCCAGCACAAAAAGATGTGGCCTTGTTAGAGCAGGTCCAGGGGAGGGCCATGAGGATGATCAGAGCTCTGGAGCACCTCTCCTATGAAGAAAGGCTGAGAGAGCCAGGGTTATTCATCCTAGAGAAGAGAAGGTTCCAGGGTGACCTCATTGCAGCTTTTCAAGACTTAAAGTGTGCTTATTAAAAAGATGGAGAGCAACTTTTTGATTGGGCAGATAATGACAAGACAAGGGAGAATGGTTTTAAACTAATAGAGAGGAAATCTAAAATTAGATGTTAGGAGTGAAATTCTTCACTCAGAGGGTGGTGAGGCACTGGAATAGGTTGTCCAGGCAGACTGTGGATGCCCCATCCCTGGAGGTGTTCAAGATCAGGTTGGGCTAGGCCCCGGGCAGCCTGGTCTAGTGGGAGGTGTCCCTGCCCATGGCAGGGAGGTTGGAATTAGATTGTCTTTAAGGTCCCTTCCAATCCAAACCAGTCTATGATTCTACAATACATTGTGGATGCTCTTCCTGATCATTCTCTCCTTTCTGGAGTGGACATACATAAATAAACAGAAATTTATCTTGCATAGATCTTGACCCATAAGCCCTGGAGTTTTCTTTCAACCGTTAGCCTTAATCATGATTGTCAGTGCCTACTCTACAAAGAACCTTAGGGCCCTTCTGTGAAAATATGAGCTCATACAGACCTCAGAAGAGGTAACTAGATAGTTACATATATAACTCACTAGCAAGTTTGGCACTGCTTTCCTTCCAAAAGTAAGGCTGATCACTTTTACTGCTCCTTCTAGTACATGGTTTGATGATTTATTTTTTTAATCTTAAAATTCTTTCTAGCATAAGTTCATTGTCTCATAGCCCCAGTGGCTAAAGAGTGAAGACACTGAAACAGATGAGAACAGAAAAGAATAGTGAGAAAGATTCAACATGCTAAAAGAAAAAAAGAAAAAAAAAGAGAGAGAGAGAAGGAGGAAGGAAGTGAAAAAGGCTGACAGAAAAGATGACAAAAGTATTAAAAAAAAAAAAAAAGCCAGAGATGAGCATGCTTGAAATGGAATAAGGAGACTGATACAAGCAAGAGCAGAGAGAATTAGAAAAAAATATGTATCAACAGCCCATTCTGTTCTGATCTTCCACATTGTTCATGGAAGATCACTGGTGCAATGCTTAATCACTGTCATACATAAATACATGTATACCCTGTTAAACATTCTTCATCCATCTAAGAGAAAAAGTATCACAGTTCTCCCATTCCCCTAATATCAAGATCATTTTAATAATATCTTGCTATTTTTCACCTCTATTCCCATTTGAAAATCATCTGTGTATATGTTGTGTATCATTAATGCAAGGAAAATTTTCAAATGTCCTTCACATTGAGCTTACGTATAACTCTGAACACAGTGCCAACTCTAAATATAACTGGTACACTCAAAAAGCACAGGTGTACAACATTATATAGTAACACAGAGAGTCCTTGTGCTGTTTTTGTCAGCTACTTAGTTCTTCAGAATGGGAATGTTTAAAGGATCAAGCCCATGTGTATTTCTACAGTTTGCTGTTAGAGCTGGCAGTGGCAGAGGGAAAAGGTTTTTTTGTCCTGTGATTCCAAAATGCTCAACACAGCAGCCTTGATGTTAAGGGCAGATGTTATTAACAGAGCAGGTGATGTTAAATCCTTTCCTTGGAGGAGAGAAGGCAGAGAAAACATATAGGGAAGAAGAGAATGAATAGCAGAGAAAAGTGCGCTTCCTCTCAGAAAAGTAAGAGAAAGAGAATACAGACTTTTTTTAATATATTTTTTAACTGTGAAAAAGAATGTTAAAAGGAAACAGTGTCCCAGTGCAATTTCAGGCAGCCTGCCTACCATCTATGGAGAGGGAAACAAAATATCAGCAAGACTGCTCCTTCCCTGCCTGATTCAGCCACCACAAGCATACAAACAGTGAACTTGGCTGTATCTCTGAAATTTTGCTTTTGGTTGTTAGACAGCAAACCAGAAGAACTGAAAAACAAACAAACAAACAAACAAACAAACAAACAAAACACCTTGCAGACTAAAGAAGGACCCTACATTTTCAAACTCTGTAATGTTTTCTTGAACAATGGGAGGGGTGTTTTTTTTTCCCTTTCTCCCAGTCAGGGTAGACAGAACATCATAAGCCAAGAGAAAACAATCTTAAAATTGGTGCCTGCAAACCCTACACTTTTATATCAGAATATCTGTTTCTAATAAACAACCAATAAATCATTAATCCTGTCATCATGGATGAGCGAAAAATGGTCATTATTTTGCTGTGAATTAAGAATACTCTTGTCCCCTAAAACAGTATTACACACATAATACAGAGATCTGATTTTTGTCTTACCTATGACTGTGAGTTTTGTCCCAGTGCCAAAGAACAGTTTTTCATAATTCACACTATTTTGCAGCTGCAGTAAAACCTCTCTGCTACTATCAGTCCTCTGAGCCAAACCTCTGGACTAATCCTCCCTCATGCAGAACTAGCAAATACTGAAACACGGAGCTCATTAATTCATGGTCCCCTAAAAAAAAATGTGTAAAGGAACAGCAAGTACATCTGTGTGTCTGATCCAGTGAAACCAATCCAAGAAATAATTTTTCCAGAGCTCTCTGCTTCAGGCTTAGGTGAATCAGTTGCTGCAGCTTTCACCTTTTCTTTAGAGGACACATGCAATGTTAGAAAATATTTCTCAGATGCAGACAGAGCAATTTTTATTGCTTATTTTCTGCTGAACAGACTCAGTTCCTTATTTCCTCATTTTCTTTCAATCTTGTGAATATTACTGTCTTGTAAAATAAATATATTTTTTTAATGTACATAATAGTTTGTAGTATCAATACTCAATTATGGGTTTGTGTAATATTTCCATCAGCACCACTGATTTGCACTGTATTTATTTTTTTTTAATGGCTGATCATGTCTGAGGAAGAGCCTCCATTTTTCCTATGAAGACTAAAATTTATCACTTGAAAGCATTTTTCTCTGCAGGGAAGAGTCTGGTATAAAAATGTGAGGTTCTTCTAATTCCAGGAATAATAATAATGAGAAAAAGAGATCACCACCATTAATCAGTCTCAGAAACAGGCTTGCTTTCCCTTGGATTCGGAAAGAGTCCAAATCCAGAAGTGTGGCCCAGATAAAAATATTCCACAGGAGTTACTTTTATTCGAAATGAACCACACATTCTCTTTTGGTGATTTTCAGTGGCCTTTCAGAATCTATTCTGAAATAGTAATTATAGTAATAGGAATAGTATTTTTATTTAATATTAGCAATAATAATAATAGTAAAAATAGAGTAATTTTTATTATCATCCTGACAAGTGTGCTCTGTGGAAGAAAAACTTGTCATGCTGTGGACAATAGTTTTCTAGAACAACTAGAAATTAAACAGCTGCAGAGAGCCGATAGTATTGCTTATGATAAAGCTGAATATTTTTGCTTCTGTTTGTTAACCAAAAACAGTAGTATACTTATTTGTCTTTCCCAGTCATCTGAGATAACATGTTTTAGTTTACCCTCAAAAGATTCAAAGTAATTTGTTTGTAGATTCTTGATTTGTTTTCTAGACCTGTCCTAAATGTAAACGTAACTTAGACAACTGTTACGGACAACCTGGAAACCCAGGAGAACTAGCATTATGGGGGCATAGCTATACTTTCAAGAATAATGATTTTTGCAGATGCTGATTTACTGAGAAGATACAGTGATAACACGCACATATTATTCAACCCATCTATCCTTTTTATGGACAGTCCTTTATTCACAGAAGATGCCTTTGTTCAGTTCTCCAAAGTGAAATGTATGTCCTTATCTAGAGTAGCAAACTTAATCTAGTCTCCAAAGGAGACTGGGCTACTAGAACATTAGTAAAACACCAGCTTAACGATGAAAAGGAGGATAAAGTTGAAGTTCTCTGAAAAGAAGAACTGGGATTTAAAGCTATTTAAAGAGAAAACAAAATTTTCTTACCCATCACTGTAAGTTTTGTGCCAACACCAAAAATCACCTTAGTGTTGGTCACAATGACAAACTGTTGTATTATAAGCTAAGAAAATGGATGTGCTGCAGTTGAGTTTAGTAAGCAGAAACTTAGGTAATGTTTACTGTATCTGGATACCCAAAGATGTCCTTGGTCTCTGAAGGACTATGGCAGGACACCAGCTTGAAATTCTATTGTATAATCTGTAGGATTTATAAGAGCACTTTTCAGAGTTTATTGATACTTACTTTGTTGTCTACATTTCACCTCCAGTTGTTTCACAGCCTAATCTCCATTTTCTCTCACTGATATCACCTGCTGCTCTCATTTTGAAGACATAAAAACCATACAAAGGTAACCAAAGTACCAGAGGCTGTCAAAGTCTACAAATACAAATACAAAATACAAAGTCTACAAATACTCTACAACTACAGCTGCCTTTTTGTCCTACTTGTACTCTAAGCGTAGGGAAGCCTTCATTTCTGTAGCCTGTGGAGCTTAATAATCAAATTGTTTTGTGCTGGTCATAGTCACGTGTTTTCGTATAGGTGCTTCAGCTTTGTGGTATTGAATTAAAACAAACTCATTTGTTTTCCCTTCACTGGCAGGCCAGACATCTCAAATAGTCATGCAAGATCCCATTAAAATTCCTGATAGGTTAAAAGTAATCTACATAAGTACAGTCCAGAAGAATCTGTTGGCTAGTCTCAGACAAACCCTTTTGTATCCATTAGAAAAAACTGCAGTGAGATAGAATGGAGGATTTGAGAAAAAAATTGCCTTGACAGGCATGTCTTAGTCAGTGGACACTGGAGACTTGTCCAGAGAAAACCCCAACACCATTTTATATATTGCCTTTGACAGATACCTGCTACTTTTCAGATTTTTTTCCTAACACTTTGGTCATGTTAGCAAAGAACAATTGGGAGGGGGTCAGGGGGCGGAGGGTGGGGGCAATAGCAAACATTATTGCATCAGAAAAAAATATTAGTTCCCTGTTTCACATACTCTGATAGGTTTTAGGTGCATCTGCAATCAATCTGGTTCGTTGAAAATTATTTCAAGGTCATCCCAGAATCTCCTGGCTTGTTTTCCAGACAGGATAGGCTTAGGCTTGCAGTTGTCAGATGATAAAAGTAAGTCTCAGCATACAGGTCTGTCAGGAGAAATCAAGACAGAACATGCCCACTGTGCTGCAGAATGCTCTGTACTTGTCTTAATACACTCTCCCCTGAGGCTTGTGCACATATGGGTTTTTGTAAAGATCTCCTGGAGAATATATCATTGTGGATCCCCTGTCCCCACAACGATACAACCTCATACAAAAACAATCCCATACGTCTCCACCCTCACATTTTGTCACCCAGTCACCATGAAAAGTTGCTGGGGCAACCACAGGCCCCTTCCTTCCACTGCCACTGCTTTGTCTGTGAGATAGTCTGATTACCTCTTAGTGTATCCATTATCCCAGAATCTATATTTCCAACTTTTTTTTTCCCTATAGACAAAAATTAGTCTTTTTATTTTTTTTATTTTTTTTTTTCATTTTATTAACTGGTTTTATATGCAGTTATTTTTCACCATGCAACTTCATGGCAGTATTTATGGTGCTTTCATTCTCACCCTTCCAACCCAGAATGATAAGCAGAACTCAAACCCACTGTAATTGCTTTGCATTGAGATTGATTTGCTTACTACAGACTGGTGTTTATATTTGTAGTCTTGCCTGATTGTGAATATCCTATTCTGCCTGTGCAATACTTTTTGGCTGCTCTGAAAGGGAGGGAAGTACGATGCTGAGCTCTTAGGTTTTTACTCCTCTGACTACCCTGGTCCAGGAAGCAGAAATATAATCTTCTCCTGAGTACCTATGACTATGAAAAAGCTTCATCTAGGAATACGAGCGTACCTTCATGTTGGAGACTGTTTTAAGGTGGTGGGAACTTTAAGGTAGTAGGGTACTTTATTATTATTATTTTTTTCTCTCTCACATGTAATTAAATGAAGAAACAAAACTGCATTTTTCCCCTTAGGTGTGCCCAGGTATGACATAACTTCCAAGAGGGAAAGATCTGTGCCAGTGAGACTGTGTATACAAACAGACATTGAGGCAATACAGGGAGAGACAGGCGCATGAACAAACAAACTTAGGTTTAGGACATGCTCAGCTGATCCAGGCCTTATCTTCTCACACAAATAGTCAGGACATAGTTAGCAACATTACTGAATACCTTCAATTCATGTTGCAGTCTAATGGTTTCACTCCATCCTGTCTTGATATAAAAAGCAGTCAGTTACTACAGGATACATACAATTATTTGAAAATAGATAACTCTCTTAGGAAAATAATTTTTTTTTTCTTTTGTGCTGTTCTGCTAAGCCCCTAACAGCTGTTATGTCCCCAGGGGAGGTGAATGAGAAAGTCAGAGTAAGTTGAAACATTTAGGACCAAGACAGAAGACTACGGAAAGCCATTTAAAATATTGGACAGATGATAGGTGCCCTTGCAATACCTTCTCTTCTACAGCAGCCTGCATGTTTAACTTGCTGATTATAATAATGATGGCAGGCATTTGTCTTTGTTTGGACTGAATTATTTTAAAAATACATTTAGCATTTTTTTGGTCTGTCTCTGCCTACATGATAACACTAACAGTGTGATATTATTTGCCTGCCTTGGTCTAATTCTGTCTCTGATGTCAGCAGTGTTTATTCAGGGTCTAAAACCTTTCTACTGAAATCCCTTTAAGATGATTCTGTTTCCTTTACCAGTCTACAGCTCCATTATGGTCCTTTTTGTCATTAGCAGACTCTCTCCAACATTGTGTCTTTCATGTAAAACCATTCAAACCACTTCTTCTGTATTAATTTTGAAGGAGTATTTCGATGTGATGCTAACATCACGTAGACGGTCACTATTATGAGGTAATTTCCAAAAGTGCCAGCAGACAGCGGTCTTGTCCCACTTTAGAGTTCATTTTTAGTTCCCGCCCTCCCCCCCCCTCCCATCCGCCCCCATCCCTCCTCAAAAGGAAAGGGATTGTAGGCCGTGAATTTAAACGAGTGGAAGGGAAGCAAAGCCAGTTTCTTGATTTGGGTTTCCGTGTATCTGATAGGAGACTTCATGTGTAAAACTTCAGCCAAGAAGGAAAGGTAAGGATTTGTCAACAAGAGACATTTAAGGCCATATTATGTAAAAACAATATCATTTTAGTGAGGGAATTTCACAGGAAATAATGATCTCATTGCTTATGCCAGTCTTGGATTATTCTCTAATACACAGAGGAAGCAAAATACAGAGAAGTCTTGAGCTTTATAGATTTGTCTTAGGAGCACTAGGAAGTTTGTTTCATAAATGTTCGGTACTTCCGACCATGAACCCCTAAAATTAAGCAACAGCCCTTTTTCAGAGCATAATTGCACTGCATAGTGGAGAACAGAGAGATCAAGCTTCCTAGCTGGGTAAGCAAAAGTCAATTTCCTCATTCCAAGACTGATAAGCTTGACTTTCTAAAAGGGGAAAGGCAGAAAAAGTCTGAGTAGCTAGAACAGACAATGAAGAAAAAGCTGAAAAACTGGGTGTGGTCATCCTACAGCTACTGGGATGGTTTCCCACTACAGATGCTGTTTCTCAGGATTCTTGTGGTACAAGAGCTGACAGAACAGAAATAACAGGACAGATGACCTTGTGCTAATTGCTCAATATAGGCACTAGCTTGGGAGCAGATGGGCATTTGGGAAACAATATTGTTCCATAGTAGTAAAACCTGGGTGCAAACCAGTGGCTCTAATACAAAGCTTGAGTATACACAGGCTAGGAGAGAAGGGAAGGAAAGGAAATATACATGCATAGTATGACATATTCTACATAGGGATGAGACTTTACATATCCTCTCCTTCCACCATATTATCTTTTGAGTAGCCAGAACAATTTCTAGACTGTTGGTAGACTATTACTGACAAATTGTTATTTTTGTGAATATACAACACTGTGAATATACTACAGTTTACACAATTGTGTCTGGAATGTCATTGCTGGACATCTGCAACAGGTACCTTTGACTGTGGTTTCTGTAATTACAGCTTCCCTAAACTCCACTCCAGCAGGAGTTGAAGAAGAATAAATATAAGGACAGGGAATGAGACAAGGAAAATAGCTATTTCATGATAAACTGTTCTTAGAATAGCTGGTTATTTTCAGTGCCACCTCAAGCTTGCAAAAGAACCAAAGCCTAGGATCAAGTTTTACCTCAGAGCTGGAATTGGGCACTGTGGCTGCAGAACTTCAAGTTGACAAAGTCCACAAGAGATATGGATGGTTTTCCACTGCAACTGAAAACTGCACAGCTGTGACCAGTCAATAACCAGCTCGTTTATTTACTGGACAGTGAAGGCTACTGATAATTTGCTTTAACAGGCTCTTACAATTGCATTTGCCACACTAAACTAAACATACCTGTGAGCTGAGAAATAGATTCTTTGCTTATGTTCCCAAGCTAATAGAACTGGTTTCAATGCTTAAGCAAGAGGCCTGAGCTAGGACAGTAATATTATGAATTTCAGGAAGTGGTAACTTATTAAAGGAGACAAAAAAAAAAAATGCCACTCCCAAAGTTGCCATCATGGTGTTTATATTCCATAGTGATTCTGGCTTAAACTGGTTTTCCCAGAACTTTCACAGGACTGTTGGACTGAAATGTAGGTCTTTGATTGCAGTGACCTTCTTCATTAGTCCTGATGTTGCATCTTCCAAGCAATATTACTGAGGTTTTCACTTTTTCCTCCCTTTTTGTTGTTATCTTTCGTATATTTGCCTGAAGCTCTAGAGAGATTCATACCTGTCCCTTGGCCTTCAAAGATTTGTAAAAAGGACATGCTCTGCCTGGAAGAGTGGTGTACATCCTGGAAGAATTGGTAGTGAATATTCCCCGTCTCTCTTTTTTAACCCTGCTTTTTAAAGAAGTAAACAGAACTGACCTGAAAAGCTATAGTTTCTTCCCAGAGAGGAAGAAAATATATTCTATATGATGCGTGAAAGCTTTGTATGCTCTTTTTATGCTTTGTATGCTTTGTAAGCCAAACCAGAGTAAGATAAAAGGCAGGTATGATTGAGCTCCCCAGTTCAGATCCTGAACTACTGGATTTTCCCCAAAGTTGGACAGAAAAAAAAAAGGCCTATAAAGTACAAACATTAGAAAAACAATGAAAAGAAGGAAAATGAAAATGTCTAAGGTGAGGCAATCGATGCTGCTTTTCTTGGTGTGAGTGGTGAGTATGTCAGTCTGTGTTGATCTGTGTGCTTGGCTGTGTATGTAGGTATGCATGTGTTGTATGTATGCGTGCCTACCGAAAACACATTCTCAGCCTTGCTACTGTCTAGGCCTGTGTGTGTGTGTCCATGGCAGCCACCGCTCTGTTGGGCTACCAGATTCAGCCCTGCCCAACAGTAAGTCTTGGGGAAAGCAGTGAGATTGCCCCCTTAATAAAAAAGAGACTATAGGAAGAGATGTGGCAATGAGCAGAGGGCTGATGTCTCCTGCCTACATGGAAGAGGATCAAAGGATCAAGGAAATGCTTCCTATTGAGGGAAGGGTGTTTAAGGACAGTTGGGAACAGTAAGAGCTGCTCAGCAGAGGTTTCTGTTGAATCTGGAGGCTAATATCGTGAACAAGAACATCAAGAAAGGACTGGCTTTCCAGTCCCGACAGGGACAAATGATGGTTGCAAGGCAAGGAAGACAATGGCAGCCCACTTCCAAAGCTCGACAGATGCTTAACACTTAAGGCCCCAACTGGGACTGTCCAGCTCAATTACCATCAGATGGCTCCTCAGCCTTAATGGATGTAAAGCATCTCGTGTCGGTTTCATTCAGTAGCCTACATTGGTGCACAGTTCCTCTGGAACCTGACTGGAGACAATTCTTCTTGCAGAAACCCTTCCACCTGGGGCTTGGCATCCCAGATCCCCTGCACAGTCAGTCCTATGCTCCTTCTTTCACATCTCTCATACCCAACCAGTCCATTCTTATTCCATTTCTGATACGACTGCATCTGCTTATTTGGTGTGAGTTTCCCCTCCTCCTCCACTCTATTTCACTGTGCCAGACTCGCTAGCTCCCACTTCTAAACTCCTTCCCAACTTTTTCAGACCACTCGACTCTCCACCTCACCACCCTTGCAAGAATCTTGCACTTTTCCCAGTCCCTCCTAGGCCTCTCTTTTTTCCTCGCAAGCTCCCCCATCTGAAATTCTCACAATGAAGAGGCAGTTTCTAGGTTTGGAGATGCTAAAGTTGCTCCATAGTGGCCCACTTTACACTGCCTCAGGGTGCTTTGGGGGAGGTCTTTCTTGCCACTAGGTACAGATCATGTGTTGCATGAGATGGGTTAAATATACACATTAAAACTGGAACTCCACCATCCGCGATGTCCTTCCGGAGCCCAAAGCTTATGACAAAGTTGCTCTCTATCCTTCCTTTCTTAACTGATCTTCCCTCCATGCTTTACACTGCTATCAGGTCCCCGGCATTTTTCCTGCCTGTTTGCTATTGTCTGCCTTTCCCTAGCAGCTAGTCTGTGTTACCTGCTGGACCCTGCTGGACCCTGGTGGACACAGTCCACCTGTCTCAGATGTCCAGGAGCAAGGGAGAAGAAGGGGAACATATCAGTGCCCACAGGTGTTGTCTGCGGCCTGATTGCTCTGTGCTTCTGGATTCTGCCTGCTGTCCCACCTAGTGCCATAGCAGTAATGGCCACCATCAAAGCTGTTACGGTGCCAGTGAGAAGAAAACTTTGCCACCAGCAGGAGCAAAATGGAACTCTGCTCTGCTGCTGTAGGAACCCACTCCCTAGAGACCTGCTCCCTTTCTCAGTAAGAGGGCCAGGAGCAAAGAAAAGGAGGTGCCTGGCTCAGAAGACTTCTTGGATGGTGGCACAGTGTCATATTCCCGTAGCCTGACAGCCCAGCAGCTCTAGAGCGCTGCTCCCAGTGCATGCACCTGAACCAGAACAGCAGGGAAGGTTCAGGAGGAGCTGGTGGAAGGCTGCAGGGAACCCCACTTGTCTCTAACGAGCTTCAGTCCCCAAAGTAAATGTCTGTAAGGCTCTTTAAGTGAGATATTTATTTGTGCTGTTGTCTTCTTAAGGAAAGTATTAGGGCAGGAAGGTAGTGGCCAAGGAGCCAGGTGGTTGTCAGGGTATCAGTAGGCTGCAATGGTCTCTTGGATCCAATCAACATAATTGCAGACCTTGGTGTAGACACCGGGATAACCTTTCAGAGCACACCCAATTCCCCATGACACAATGCCCTGGAGTTCTCCGTTGCACGCAACTGGTCCACCTGAGTCACCCTGGAGGGGAAAATGTACGGGCACAAGATGACTGAAAAGCAGAATCCCACCTGGAAAGTTTTTGACTTGGCAAAAAGAATCCAGGGAATGCAAAACAAAGTGCAGCAGGCCCTGATACGGGAGCACAGAGAGAGCCCACCCCTTGTTTGCTGGCCTCCCCTAGCCCCCAACAATTCACTGGTACCATGCTCAGTGCCAACCAGCAGATGTGGCTGGACCGGCTATTTTCAGTGAAGTCCACCCTGCATCCAAAGCCTGCTGGAAGGGGTGCGTCAGAAGAGAGCACCTGGCGAGGAAGAGGCTGAAGCTAAGCAGGCTGCCAAGCTCCGACATATACCGTGCAGCCTGGGACACCCTGGCAGTGTGTGGCCCAGGGCTCTGTGCAGACATCAACTCCTACCTGGCATGAGTCTTTCCCACCCTGCAGGAATCCTACGCAGATCATGTTGCTGGTGATTTCACCCGGGTAAGCATCTTGGCACTCTTGGTCACTCAGAATTGGCGCTTGCAGGCACTGGAGAAGTTCAGGGTAATTGGCTGCCGGGAGAGCAGTAACAATTTTAGGTTTTGTCTTGGGACTCAGTACTGTCAGTGAACAGAAAGACCCAAAGACCTATATGCGAGAGCCATCCAGCTAAGCAGGGTAAAGTAAAACGGTGAAGTGCATTGTAGATTGAGACACACTGGCAGGGCAGCGTGGAGGCAGGGCAGTGTGGAGGACTTGCAGGCACAACAAGAAAAGGCTGCAAAGAAGGGGTGAACTGTACATGGGTCTCACGAGCATGGTGGTACAGCAGTAGAAGTGTGAACAGCTACATGCGATGTGTGTAGATACTCACTGCCACTGCTCAGTGTGTTTCCCCACCCCGAAATCAGGCACTCGGTCCCTGCCTTGGCACAAGAGGTGGGCAGGGCTATGGGTTGAACATCGGCACTGTAGTCCACGGCGGATGCCAGCTTGATCAACATAATGTCATTATCAAGGGTTCTTGAACTGTAGTTAGGATGGCGAATGATTACTGAAGAACTCCGGACTACTTCACTGTCTTCCTGCACATCAATGTTGTACTCTCCCAGCCTCACTTGTATACGGCTGCAAAATTGTCAGCAGAGAAAAGCAGCAGTTAGCCAAGGGGTGAACAACTGGGTGCGACGTGGGGACTGGCAGACACTTGAAAGAGAGTAAGGGAGTGCTGCCCTAATCAAAGGTTTGTGTGTCATGCAGCTCTAGGAACTTCATGATTTCATGGAAGACAGAATTGGGAGAGCCTTGCCAGATGGGCATCCTGCGTGGTGGATCCCCAGCTGGCAGCTGTGGCAATGGTGTAAGCGTAGATGGATGACTCCAGAGACCTACGGCAATGCTTAAGAAAGGGAGATTCAGTTTCCTGTTGCTCTCTCTGCACAGTGTGCCCTAAACTCAGGACGAGACAGATCCATGGAGGAAGTCTGGAGGAATGAAAATGAAGAAAGCGGTAATGGTAAGCCCCATGGATGTGTAAATATAGACTGAAGGCATGTTAGGATGCACAGAAAAGGATGCTACGAGTGCAGGAATACTGGAAAGTCCATGTAACACAGCAGGACTGAGGCTAGGGTTTCTCCTTTGGTTTCAGGTACACCATGCATTGCCCCGCCCCTGTCCCTTCCCCCATGCATGCACGGTCTTCCCTTGAGAGGCACCAGAGTTCCAGATCTGGTAGGTTTGTAAGATTTGACCAGAATCCATCCGGATACACAACCCAAGCCATACTTACGATAAGTAGCAGTGAGCAGCTGACACGATCCACTGGCTGTTGATGAGGGACCCTCCACAAAAGTGATACCCAGCATTCAGGGACACCTGGTAGGGAACTGAATGCTGTGGGCAGTTGTAGCCTCCCACAATCTTGTCATCATCAGCATCTCCAGGGAAAGCAACTGAGGGAAAGAGAATTGGGTTTCACAGCACCATGCCTGAATCGATTCTCTTAAAGTGCAGCAGCAGCCAGTGAGCTACGGAGGAATTAGCAAGAGCCAAAAGAGCCTTGAAACTTCAGAAGTCTTCAGGCAACTCCTGAAATATCCTGCTGAGATCTTTCTGCACTACTCTGAAACACCTGGTTTTGTCTGTACCACCTCAAGTCAGGAAGAGAACAGAAGAGCACAAGCTGCCAAAGAACCTCACAAATGAATTGTACGCAGCCTTCACTGTGTTCCTTCCGGGGTACCTTTGGATTGGGATGCGACAGCTGTGTCATGGCAGAAAGCGTACGGTGATCATTTGTGTAGGGTGGAAAGTGTTTCGAAAATGGCAAATGCAGTTGAGAGAACTTCTTAATTTGCAGGGGTGAGACAAAGAGTGAGCAAGACAGGTAGAAAAACGTGGTAGTGAAGGATTGAGAGAGAACACAAAGGCTCCACAGAGCTGGAAGATGATATTATAGCAGAAAGTTAGATAAAACATATTTGTTGAAGCCAATAGAACAGTGGTCTCCAGCCTTTTTTGGTTGCACACCCCTATCAGCAAAACACCCTCCCGCACCGCGACATATGTCTGTTGTTCATTTGTAAGTTACATACTTGCTCTGCTGAAGTTCTAATGTTTTCCTCCCACACGGTAATGCACAACCCCAGAGGTGCATGCACCCCATTTTGGAGCCCACTGCATTAGAGCATTGTAGGCTGGGACCCTGCCTCTGACCATCCCCAGGGAATGCAGGCTCCCCAGGGAAGTAGTCACTGCACCAAGCCTGTTGGAATTTAAGAATGATTTGGACTGTGCACTTAGTCACATGGTCTAAAATTTTGGGTAGATCTGTGTGGTGCCAGGATTTGGACTCAATGTTCCTTATATGATTATATGATTCATTGGTGATTCAATGATTATATGATCCATTACAGATGCATGGAGTAGAAGATGCAAAACCCTTCCACATACACTCCCTAGCCTCCAGCAACTCAGGGGCTTGACATTTCTACGTCAGATGGAGTGTCTGAACTTCATAGACTTAAATGGCTTTCTCTTTCACAAATGTGTCGCCTGTCTGTCCGTCCCATCCTCCTCCCCTCTGACCCGCCCCCCCAATTTTCTGAGGCCATGTAAAACTTTTGCATCCTCAAAAAATGTGGAAAGGGGTTCACAGATTTCCTAAAGAGCACAAATTGTCCTTTGCTGTTTGTGAACCTGCCAAAACGCCTAGGTGGTTTCATACTCGCTAATTCTTGCAGAGGAGGAGACAGCAAGCCCTGCATTGTTTTATGCACCCCTGTCTTGTCCTACCTTCTTCATCTCTCTAGGAGGCTGAGAGTCCATGTCTCTGACATGGTGGAAATTGAGGAAAAACAGAATGTCGTGCTACTGGGGAAAGAGAAGGGCTGGTAGAGAGAACAAGGCAAGAGGCTATGAGAGAAGGTTTGCTCAGGTGTGCAGATAGCTAGAAGATCAGCAGCTTTAGAGAACGTACCAGCGGCTCCCAGGCAGGAGAGAATGAGGAAGAGAGAATGCATGGTGCCTTCACCACCAAGTTCCGTGATGTGCACGAGGACTAGCCTCAGAAACTCCTCGGCTTTATGCTCCTGAAAAGCTTTATCTTTGTCAGCCCACGGTCTCTCCAGCTTTCCCTTTCCCAGGATCTTGCATCAGCCTGGACGAGTTTACTTATTTTATCTGAGTACGGCGATGACACAGCTGACTGAAATACCTGAACTAGGAGAACACAGTTCTAGAAATGCAAGCTGTCATTGCCAGTCCATTGATAATACCCAACACAGCTGCTCTCCATCAGCAACCCTCCTTCCTCCCATGCCCCTGGAGCCACCAGCATTCTGCTGCAGCACACTGCACTCAATGAGAGAGTTGTTTGCAGCTGGAGAGTTGGACCCCTCCCCCCCCAGGAGTTTATGTTTGGAAAGAGCCCGAAAAATGGGCCTGTGGGATGTTCACCCCCAGTGAGCAGAAGAGGGCATTTACATTCATGGAGAGGTTCCTCATCTTAAAGAAAGAGGAGGAGGTGGGAGGGAGGGGAGATGTTCTAATTTGACCTGAACACAAAGGAGTCAGTTCATCCTTCAGAGTTTCCGATGAAAAGCCTGAATCTTTTCTGATGGGGCCTGTCTCCTGGATGATCTCTGAGTTGTCCATTTGAGATCTGTTTGCGCCATTGAGCTCCAGCACCATTGAGCCTACAGGCGTGACCTCTCAATTACTGGGGTTCACAGAGGCCTCTCAAAGGGCCCTGAGAGGTGGGTAGGAGAATGGGGAGGGACTTGGGTGCCGGTACTTTCACTATATGTCTGTCATCAAGGACTTGGGAACAAGGATCCAGGACTTCTGCTGCAAGCTCTGGCATTAGTCCAGGAAGGGGTAAGTAGTGTCTGCTGCTTGACATAGGCAAGTAGCACAGAGAGTCTTTGAGAGACCTTTTTCCTCTAAGGAGATTACCAACCTGCCCCCGTGATGTCGTGTGTGCTGTTGAGAGTGGATGATCCATTTTTTAAAATGCCAAATTAAAAAAAAAAAAAAAGAGAGAGTCTTGTGTTTTTAGTCTGGGCTTCCTGAGGCCTCGGGAGGAAGCGGGTGCAGAGAGGCCCACCTGGTGTGCAGAGTGGTGCTTTAAGGATGTGCTGTTTTGCAGCTCCTTTTTGACTGACTGTCTACAGTATTAGTGTCCCACGTACCGCTGCCGAGGTGTCTGACGTTCTCATGAGCAGACCAGACCACAGCTTTGCCCACACACCATGTGCTTCCACACAGGGGGTGACGGTTCCTTCCCTGCGTCTTGAAGGGAGCCTTAAAAGGGAGGTGGTTAGGGAAATTGCAAACCTAGTTAGGCAGCGCTCTGGCCAACGTGCATTCAGTTTCTGCCCACAGCTGTCCATCACAATGGACGCACCATGTGAGAACAGCCTTCTGTGGTTTCCTTTCTCTGGCATGCAGTTTTGCCATCAAAGGTGCCTTAGTCTTGCTCAGAACCGTATGCGTTCCTGTGGCAATTAAGAGGTGTGTGGAGCAGGTGGCTAAAGGTGTCTCCCAGAGCACAGTGTTACTTGTGAAGCTGCCAAGGGGCTGCCCCTTCCACAGTGGAATGTATGCCTGGTGCCCTGGGCATGCTTCCTCCCAGCTTGACTGGTGTCAGCCTCCCATGTCCATTGCCAGATGCTGGGCTCTCCTCCTCAACAATCTTTCTTCAGTGGGCACTTCTGTCTTTGGGTGGTATGTGGGAGAGCCTTGAATTTTCCTTCTGCTTTGTACTTTACCACACTCTCTCCCTCCTTGGTGCCATGGTAGGGCCTGCTGTGGGGACTAGTGGCCAAGAACATGGCGGTGCTGCTGTAGCACTAGTCCTGAGAAGTATCTGCTGCCTTTCACTAACCACGCCAGCAGTGCCCCAATTCTTAATGCCGACCTACATGTTTGTATGTCTGAAGGGTTTTTGTCTTCAAAAATGCTAGGTGCTGCTGCATTGTTTTGCCTGACCCGCTTCCCTCCAAAGAGTCCCGGCTCCATTAACCCACTTTGCCCTTGTTTTCCTTCTGCTTTTCTCTGCCCCTCTCCAATCTGTCTCACATTTTTTCAGAGGCTTCGTCTCCCATTCCAGCAAGGTGGGTATTTTATCTTAGTGGTCAACCCCCTCACTGTACTGTGTGATCCCCTGGAGGCTGCTGGTTCCAGAACATATGGGCAAATCGGCGGGTATGATTCTGGTAACAAGAGATGTCCACAGTCTCTCCAGCTCTCTTGAGGGTTTCTTCTGGCCATTGTGTAATGAGGTTTCCGACCCCAGCATCTGCATGAGTCAGAGAGAGAAAAAGGGAAGGGAGAAGAAGAATTATGGACAGTGGCCAAAAATGGTCCTTCACCTCATACCAGTCCAGCATGGCCTGGATGATGCTGCAGATGGATCTACTGTCTCTCACCAGGCAGAAGAGCAAGCAAAATGGTCAGCATGGTTAGGAGCACCTGCTCCAGAACAGTGTGTGTTAAGAGGGAAGAGGCTAGAGACTGATGCCCTCCCCATGCACTGATTTGTCCATGAAGTTTGGTCAGAGGAGGAAGAAGAAACAGGCTATGTAAACTAACATTAATTAATGTGCAAAATGGGAACGGGAGATAGCCTTTGTAGCCTATAAGTTACTAAAATCAGTTATCAGATTTATACATCACGAACAAATTTGAAATGTCTGATGACAGTCCTTCTCTATGCCAGTGGTATGTTTTTGAGAATGAAATTAAAAATCCACAGCAGTATCAAATTAAACACTATTGCAGCATAGAAATGCTTTTGCCCTACTTATGTGATGCAGTTAGATAGCTCAGATACTTTCTGCCATCCTTACTACTATTAACATTATAAATCCCTTTCCAGAGGATATCTCTAATCCTATTTGTTTTTCAGTTTGAAAGGTTTTGTAAGAAAACTGCGTGCTGATTAAAGCCCAAGATCATTAATCCAATACTGTGGAGTATTCCGTGATCTTGGGCTTGTCCTTTATCATGAAGGAAAATTTCCATCTCTATGGTGCCACCAATCATTCATAAAATAGAGTAGAAAGATAATTTTGATTTAGTCTCTCATGCCATTTCAGCATCGCAAAGTATATGACTTCTGTTAATGGATACTTGAGATTTTCTGATGTCTTTCAGGAACTGGCATGGCAGCTGCTTGGAAAATGGTTATTTGCCAAACACATTAAGCTTTAACAAGCTCAGCATCGTAGAAGAAATTATGACACATTCAGAGAAGAATTTCCGGAAATCTCATTATTTGTGATCACAGTATTTTTGTTCACTTACTTTATATCCATAAATATCAATTTATATGGAGATTTTTCTGTGGCAAAAGCCACTGTCTGTAGAATATTCCAAAATGAAATAGAAAATGTGATTCACTACTTAGTTTTTTATGATCATTTAGATTAAATGAGAAAAATGCTTTCAAAGAAAAATGGTGAGCATTCCCACATTTGAAAAATTTAACTTGAGAAATGGAGGGTGATAGAGAATAGTTTTCTCATACTCACTTACTGAAATTACTTATGACTAATTTTGATTAAACACTGTGTATAGATGAGAAGACAAATTAATCAAGGAAATGAATTTTAAAAATAAACTGTAGAAAACACAAGTTTCTGTTTTTTTGTTTTTTTTTGTTGGTTGGTTAGTTTGTTTGTTTAGTTGGTGTTTTTGTTGTTAAAATTATTTGTAAAATATCTTATAGTACCATTACCTACAATATTCAGCTTCTGGAAAAACATATGTTCTTAAAAATGACTTCATAAGAGCAGAGGAATCTCAAAGGTATGCTATTATCAAGTGCTGCATACAAGAGTGAGAAGGACAAACAACTACACATCTTCCAAGCCAAAATTATTTTATATTGAAGGTTGCTCTTTGAAATAATTTAAGAGAGCTATCTTAAGAAAGGTGTATGCTTAGTTAATAAGTTATTTGTACCTTCTGCCAGTGCCTTTTAATATCTGCATTTGGATCTTCAAATTTTCCACTGTGTATTTTTTCTGGAGAAAACCTGGGAGAAAACTTGGGCATAGATAAGGCCATTTCAGAAAATATATTTCCAGCAGCTTGCATTTCCAGTCCACCAGTCTGGGCTTGAGGCTGTGTCAAGATCATGAAGTACATACTGTTTGTCGCCTTTGTTGGTGTGGCTGGTGAGTATATTTTTAAATTTAGTTTTGTAATGTATAATGAAGCTCATTTCTGAAGAAATTTGCAAGGTAGTCTCTTGTGAGAAAGTACAGTCCAATTACACCTTGCAAAAGTTTTAAGGCAGAGCACTGCAACTTCTTTTGACTGCTACATATCTGTTCAGGATAGTTTGTTTCACAGACTGTCGAATGAATGCCCTCATAGGGGTTCTTGACCAGGAATATTGAAATGACTTTATAGTTTCAATAATTGACTTTATAAATTCATGACTCTCAAGAAAACCGAGAAGTACAAAGATATTATCTCTTGCTCAGGAAGTCCTAAAGCTGTTGTTAATTCTTGGAATACTGAGGAGTGTTCCAAGGAAATACCACTGCAGACTTGTCTTGTACTTTGACTCAGTCTGCTATTGACTACTACTGCAGACAAGATTGTGCTGGGTCTGTCTGGGATGGAGTTAACTTTCCCTGCAGCAGCCCATACAATGCTGTACTCTGCACTTGTAGCTAGAACAGCACTGGTATCACACCAGTGTTTTGTCTATTGCTGCACAATAGTGGCATCGCATTAGGACTCCCTCCAAGCCCCCAAGAGCCAGCAGGCTGGGGGTGGGCAAGTGATGGGGAGGGGACATCACCAGGGCAGCTGACCTAAACCAACCAAAGGGATATTCCATACCATGTGATGTCACACTTAGCAATAAAAGGTGGGAAAGGGGAAGGAGAGGGGATGGCTTTCATTGTGGAAGCATCTGTCCTCCCGAGCAACGCTAGGCATATTGAGGCGCCGCTTCCCAGGGCCTGCTTCCTGCTTCCTGCTTCCCCTCGTCTTTGAGGAGGGGGAGTGAGAGTGCGGCCGTGGTGGAACTCTGCTACCCACCTGAGTAAAACCACCACAAAGATCCTGGGACAAACAGACCTTTGATCCTGTCCAACAAAAACATTTCTGTATTCTTAGTTTCAGCCTGGGACCAGCAGCCAGTGCTTTAGATGCAAATAGATGAGCTACCAGTCTAAGTTCAATCAGCTTATTTTAGGGAGCAGTAAACAAATGTCTGTTACACTTGCCCACCGCTGCCACTGTGCATTTTTATAGGACCAGAGCCTACAAAAGAGATGCTTCAGTCAATCACAGGGCCACAAAGTTCCTTATGCCAGATGTTAACATATGCTACTTCTTATCTCCCAGTTGCCTTCCCCATCAATGATGACGATGATGACAAGATTGTGGGAGGCTACACCTGTGCAAAGAACTCTGTCCCATATCAGGTGTCCCTGAATTCTGGGTATCACTTCTGTGGAGGTTCTCTCATCAGCAGCCAGTGGGTCGTGTCAGCGGCTCACTGCTACAAGTCGTGAGTGGAAAAAATATGTTCTTCCATAACCTACCTATTTCTTCCAGTTCACTTTTAACAGTGAGATTCTAATATGTATGAGATTCAAATATGTAACTGACCCAGTTCTGACAGGAGACAACCAAGGAATGGATGGTTCATTCAGAAAGCTGGGCTGGGGCATGATATGGGGTTTTCCACTTTAGCAAATGTTTCTGTGGATGCAGGTTACTTTCTGAAATGACAATGTGATTATCTAACAACAAATTATGGGCTGTGATCTCTTGTAAATTGCATTAATCTTGTTAAAACTTAATTACTGGAGAACAAGAAGAGGAATGACCTCATGGTGGTACCAGTTTGTCTTTTTCCAGAAGGTTTGTATAAGGCACTGTAATATATTTAATTTGACCCTGCTCAGAAAAGTAATCCTTCCTGAATTCACCACCTGAACTGGGTGTGCGTAAGATCTCAGTGTGGATGCCCAGGAGCTGTTGCAGGACAATAAAGGTACCCTGAGTGAAAACAGCTACTACTATAATGATGTGAAGCTAGTGCGTACAGTAACAGGGAGGTTTCTCCTAACTACGATGTCAGTAACTGTAAAGTATATGACATTCCTTATCTTTTCCAGTTCCATCCAAGTGAAACTTGGGGAACACAACCTGGCAGTCCAAGATGGCAGTGAGCAGACCAAGTTCAGCTAAAGTCATCCGCCACTCTGGCTACAACTCCAACACACTGGACAACGACATTATGCTCATCAAACTTTCCAAAGCAGCCACACTCAACTCCTATGTCAATACGGTTCCTCTTCCTAGCAGCTGTGTGGCCACTGGCACCACATGCCTAATCTCTGGATGGGGCAACACACTCAGCAGCGGCTGTGAGTGCTCAATGGGAATGTACAGCATTCTGAGGGCCTGGGAGCCATTCTAAGACCTCACAATTAGGTCCAAACAGTACAGGGTAAAGAACAGAATATTGCTGCAGGTTAGGCCTTTTGAGGAATGACTGTAAATGATCTGTGTAGGACAGTAACCATTAAATGCTCTAATGGCAAGCCTGGTCCTTCCTCTTGTTTTATGTTATGAAAATGGAATCATTTAGATCATCCAAGTGCCCTTCACTA